>NW_009224218.1:31921-63331 GCF_000690835.1 Fulmarus glacialis | reverse complement strand
TTTATATATATGTTTTATATATATAAAAACCAAAGCCAAATGTGAGCAAGCAACAACCAATGTAAATTTTATGCATGTCTATCTAAGGTTTTAATGACAGCTCTAGCAGTGTCTCAGGGTTAAGGTTCATGAACAAAACAGTGATAAAGGACTATTGCCTGTCACAGCTAAAAAAAGAAGAGGAAGAAGAAGGAAAGAAAAGAAAAAAGTTTTTGTTAATTAAAAGGATTTTGCCTTAGAATCAAAAAGGCTGTGGATGAAGAAATCTGCAGAAATTATCTAAGGCCGCTTCAACCTTAGCATTTATTATTCAACACCTCACTCATTGCCCTGATTATAAATATTTAATCACTCAACAACTGTAAGTGCTTGTGTCTTCCTGGAGGACCTGCAAGCATTAGGAAATAAAGGGATGGGGGGAGAGCAGGAAGGAGGGGGACTAGAAAGGCAGAGAGCCTAAAAGATGTGTTGAGATTATGCAGGGACAAGTGAAAAGGTGTGAAGGACACCACTGAATTGGGCCTTTGTAATCAGGTTGCACGAACACCTGAACGCTAATTCATTTTGTTTCTATTCACTGGACTTCAAAGCCTTTTTTTTTTTATTGCATGGCAGTCTCTGACAGAGGGTGCCCTTGGAGAACAGGCAGAAAATGTTCTTAATGAAAGCAGAGCCCCGAGCAGTGAGAGGTGCCATCCGTGTACCCTCCTTTGTCTGTCACAAAAAAAGCAGGCTAGCTTGGCAGGCTTTTGGGCCTATCAATAATGCATGAGAAGAATTACATCCACCCTGATGCCAGGAGAAGGGAACGGCAGAGAAGAGGGTTGCTTTACACTACCCTGAAAGTGCATTTACTTCCTATACATCCTCCCTCTCCATACGGAACACATGCTTTTGAATATAGGTTCATAATGTATGGCTTACATGCTCTCTGAAGGAGTGGTGGTACTTTCTGTACCTGTAAGGGGTATGCAGATTTTTATTCAGTGCTGCTGGGGTGCTTGGAGTATGCTGTTTCAGCCTGAAATCCTGTGAGGTTAGTTATAAGAGTTAGTTTCATATTGTGAGGGGAAAAAAAGACCTTAAAACAATAGGGGGGAAAACCCTCTTTGCTTCTTAATACTTGACATTGTTTGGAGTGTCCCCAATTTGCCTTCACTGTGAGGATTCCGGTTTAGACACGAATGTATTTCATGTTCTTTTCCTTTGTTTTTTTTCTGCTCAGCACTGGAAAGAAAAATAAATATCTTAAGAACAGTAAGTTTTGAATATATTTTCATGTAAGAATGAGGAACTTCCAAAACCTCAACATATTCAAAGGTACAGCATAAAATTAAGGATATATGCTGCAAACTACGATTCTCTTCTAGCTTCTCTCCCGTAACAAGAGCTGCACCCTTGAGGGCTTATTTCTTTCCAGACAATATTGTGCACTTTTCATAATTTCTTGTATAAACATGTCCTCCACAAGCACAGCCACCAGTGATTGGCAAAGTACTCAGAGGCCTGTATTTTCTTCTCAGAAGTTTTAGGATACAGTGTGGGCATTCTGCAGTTTGGCCCAGCCAGTTCTGATGCAGATTTTCCAAGAGATTTTTTCCAAAGCACAGCTGAGAGTTAAATGCTTACTTGCATATTTTGTTCAGCTCAGTTCAGTCCAAGTGCTACTCCTAAGTCCTGCAGAAAGAAGGCCTTGGCAAGTGCTTCAGCCCTGAATTTAAGACTTAGATGGGTATGGTGAACCAAGATCTGTTGTGTCCTATGGTGACTGAGGAAGGCTGAGCACACAGTTAAGTTTAGTACATCACACTTACAAAATCTTCATTGGAAAAAGTGAACTAACTGGGCAAGCAATGGGTGGATTTGAGAACTTAAGCCTTCCCTGCGTAGGCAAGGGAAGTGAACCAAGCATACTGTTCCTGGTGGAACTGGCTGGCATCCAGCCTCACCATCCTGACTGTGCCAGCTCTACCACACAGAGCAGTCTGCTCTTCCATGTCAGCGATGCTGAGACATTTGCCACAATAGAGCTCAATGACCAAGTAAAAGTCTCAGGGGAAGAAGGTAGATTTGAGGTATCCAAATGCAAATGTTTGTGCTCTTCATTCGAGTGTAAGTGGATGCTGTCCAGAATGTCCAGAAGTTGCGAGTGGTCTTATGATCATTAACAATGGCCTCAGAAAAACAGAGAAGATGCCAAGGCAGTAAAGGAAAAACCTGAAACTCCACTTTCTTTAAAGAAAAAAATTCTTTCTTTTAGCAGGGTTTGCATTTTTGTGACTTCCCCGTGAGGGACCACAGGGATCTGCAATGGGAGTTATGTGATATTATTTTGAAGGGATTAATATTGTCTCCTCCAACACAGATAAATAGGAGACTACTAAATTTATGCTGTATCAGCAAGCTGGTATCTTATCATCTTAAAGTGGAAGATTCATAGCCAGCTCTGTTTACTGTGATTCCACATTTGTAACACACACTGCAAGAGAAAGACAATCCATACAATAATAGGGCCTTCCTCTTAAACTGCCTCATTCCTTTACAATGGTTGCTTTGGAGTAATGCATTTTGAAAGAGTTGCAATACAGGGAAATGTATTGTCACTATGGAACTGAATCATGGTAGGTGTCTGAGCTGGAGCTTGGGGTGATTGTAGCTAATCTTTCAATAATGGCACTCAGTCCTTTGCTATTCTATGAAGCACTGGAAGGCTGGCTCGCTAGCCCTCTGTTTTCACAAAAACACCCAGAGACGGGAACCCACTGCCAGACTCAAGAGTCGCATGGCTGTGACATTATTCCCTTCGCTTATGGCTCTCCAGACCTCACAGCGCCCCTGAGAGATTCAGAGAAGGTGTGTGTCCCTCTTTATCATTGGAGGCGTTGTTACCTGCTTAGAAAGCTAACCTACAACCTGTAAATCTTGTTGCAATAATGAAGCTTGGCACTGCCTGTGGGCCGCCGCCGCCTCCTCCTCCTCCTCTCTTTCTCCTTCTCTCTGTGCCTGGGGTTGGCCACAGCCGGAGCTAAGAGCATGCTTCTACTGTGGTGCCAAGCAGCCCCAGGCTTCTGCCAAGCAACTGCCTGTTTTGTCTTTGGCCGCTGTGTGTAAAATGGCAGATCTAATGAGACAACGTGGAGCAGCTGGTTTTGGCTGTTCCTCTGGCAAAAATGATTATAGCCACAAGTTGGGGTGTGAACGATTTGTACCTCAAAGACCATTTTCACCCAGGTGAACTCCTTTGAAAATCCCTTAGCGGGAGTGATTTCTTGGCCCCAGCCCCAGCACTTCATTTATGCCAGACTCCACTCTTTGTTCCCTCCACTGCAGTTTTCTTCCCGGACGCATCGTAGGCGCAAAGCCCCACCAGTGCTTAAGCAAGTGCCCAGTTCAGAGTGAAAGCCTTTTGAAAAGGCCCCCAACCTTGCAGTGAGGAAGACACAGAGGGACAGACATTCCCCCTCTGCCTTCTGCAGAATGTGTATCCCAAAATGTCAGCTCAGGGATCGTCCCTCATTTGTGCTCTGTGAAGATGTTAGTGGCACCCGCTTTCTGCAAAAAGACGTAAACCATAAACATGCTAATGACAGATTGTAGTTCTGGCTTCAAATGTGAAGATACAATTAACTCTAAGAGGTCTGTTCTTCCTTTGGTTTATGCAGATGAGTAATACTAATGGGACTTACACATATGGACATCAAGGGGAAGCTTATTTTGAAAGCTTTGCTTGAAATTAATATGTATCAAACATTTTTTTTTTTTTAACATGACTATCTTCAAGCTGCACTGAAGTACCCAGTGCCCTGAACTGAACTGGAAAAGTGTTGTAATTGGTATCATTGTTAGTGCTTCTTTCACCTGCCTTTGCTTTGCTCTTTTTTTTTTTTTTTTTTCCTCAGAGAATGAAGATGACTTGTGCAATGCAGTTTTGAAAAAGTAAAGATTAAACAAAAACAAAAAAAAAAATCTCCACATATACTGTACTTTTCTTAGTAAGATCAGTGCACAATGTGTCATCTTCCTCTCTCCTCCTTGGAGAGATAAAAAGTGACTCATTACCTTGCTTCACTTTAATATTTTAGATGTATGAAAAGACAGAGACAGTAACAAGAGAGTCAGTGAACAGGAATATGAATGCTGGAGGTGGGGGAAGAAGGTTTGGAATGATACATAAAAAGGAGAAGTTGAAGTGAAATAATGTTCTGGAGAATAAGCGTACTTGGTTTTGATGGGGGAGGTAGGGACAAGTGCACTTCTGTTTACTTAATTAGCATGTGGAATACTTTGGAATAAGTTATATGCATTTTGATCCCATATGAGTTATTATAATAGCTTGCCAACATAAAAACATTTGGAAATGCCAAACAGTGTAGTGAATCTTTAAAAGAGCCTGTTTGCAATCAATGATTGTTTTATGTTCCTATTAGAGAATGGAATGATATACGGCATTGGTGCGTGATATAATGCACCCCAGTTTACTGAATTTATCAGAGAAACAAACAAGACCACAATGACTCACAAGCGCTGAGGGTAGTAGAGACCTGTGTGGGCTTCCCAATAGTTTAGCTAATCCTTCATAGCATATTGTATGCTGAAACACACTATCATCTTTTCACTCCCTACTTCTAAGTCATTACATAAGGACCCTTTTAACATACATTATTGAAAAATCTCTATTACAGTCCATCATTTTAGTGAATTTGATTAAATCTCCATGACAGAAAATAAGGTATTATAGCACATGCACTTGTATTGCAAAGGTCCTGCTGTAGCTGGGGCTTGGATGCCTTATTATGTTCAAACGAACTGTCCTGAGAAAATAATTTAGTGAGAAATGAACTTAGAGAACTAAAAGCATTTAGATCTGAACAAATTACTGAGCAAAATTGCCTTGCCATGAAATCTTAGACTCATTGTCAAAGATGTTTAGTCTACTCTGAATGTTTGATCTATAAGGGCTCTATTCAGAGCAAATTTCCTTTTCCACGGTTTTGGCCACAGAGACTCCATGAGGCTTCTACAACTTGGCACTTAGAGATCCCTCAGCTTGGTTTTAGAGCCAAACGTTTCTGGGCACTCCTACGGAGAAGCTTTGGCTTAAGACTTTGGCAAAAGCCACTGACTACAGCAGAGCAAAAAAGTTGTCATGCCTACCTTCATGCCCTTATATAGGGGAGCCATTGACTGATAACATCAGATCTGCTCAGTCACTTGTCCTGGGGGGGAATAGTGATATCACAAAGTGCAAAGAGTCCTCCCAGGCAGGTTAACGGCACCACTAGGGCATACACAAATGACTTCCTTATGCTTGCCTGTACTCTGCTAGAAATATTGGAGGGGGATCTGGCACACAAGTTTGTCACAACTTGCTATGGATCTACTTGTATCTACAAATTGACTGGCATGCTAACAGATGGTCTTTCTTCTGTGCATTCATCTTGCTTAAATATGGCACTGTCCCTGATGCTGAATGGCTGCTGGCTTCTACCCCAGAGGTGGCTGCATTTCAGTGTCAGATAAGGGAATAAAATGCTCTAAGACCCTTTGGGAGGAAAGAACTGTACAAATATCATGTGTTGCTCATGCAGTGCTTGCACAATTTATGGATGCTTTTAATGTTGATTTTCCGGTAGACCCTTGTCCTTCTGAGATGGCACAAGGTTTGTTCTCATATGGTTGATATGCAGTGGTCTGGAAGTCCTATGTATCAGGACAGGGAACAAGTATGGCTTAAGAAGTGATCCCAGGCAGAGGCAGAAAGGAAATGCCTTGCTGCCTCTACAGTGTCCTCTGCCAAGTTGTATACAATGAGGCTAATGCCACTCAGTGTCTGTACAAAACTGAACTTTCCTCACAGACTAAAAAATTACTGTTACCATCACTTTTGTTGAAACCTGTCATAATACCGATCTCCTTTTGGCCTCAGAGTCCCAGAGGATTATATAGCTGCAGCAGGAGTGGCACAGACGTGTGGCCCTTTCTGCTGAAACACAGAGAGAAATGGCTCGTGTCAGGCAAATGGCACCACATCCTGCCTCTGCTTTCACAATCCCTGGAGGTATTTAAAAGACGTATAGGTGAGGTGCTTAGGGACATGGTTTAGTGGGCATGGTCGTGTTGGGTTGACGGTTGGACTTGATGATCTTAGAGGTCTTTTCCAACCTTAATGATTCTATGATTCTATGTTTTTATGTCTCCCAGAAGGGCCAGCTTCTCCTACATATGAGGAGTCGTTTTGGCTTTCTGATGCACCATGCCTCTCAAAGCATTTGCTACAGCGGTGTGGTCACACTGCCCCTAGCTCGTTGCCTTTGCCAGTGCACCACAGCTGATCTGCAAGAAGCTCTGGCCAATGCTCCCTGGGCAGCCGTTCAGCTAGGGCAGCACCTGCTGGAGGAGGCTGATTTCTGCCTCCTCTGACCCTGTGCAGAGACTGTCTGCTTCTTAATCCAGGTGCATCCCCATGTGCAATGCTCTCGGGTTCCAAGACTTTGTGAGCAGCTTGTCACTTGATACGTCTGATTACCATAGTCGTACTAGACTTTACATAACACCTCTACATACATGTTGACACCTCACATGATAGTCAGAGAATTTCCCAGACACCCTTTGCAATGTAACGTTGCACCAAATTCATCAAAGCTGGTGCAGGGAGACATAAATCATAGTTCCAAGCCCTACCCTGGGCATTTGAGTTGCATTATCTCCCTAGAGGATAGCCAAAGTTTCCAGATGCTACTGACCTTCCTTTTTTGGTCTTTCTCCCCAGCTTTTCTATCACTGAGCAAACACTTAGAGAAGACAGGGCCCCTGCCTGCGTATGTTCTAAATCACTGTAGCTTACCAGCTGTGAAAGTTTCAACCCTACTTGTGGTTTAGGCCAGGTGTATCAGGTGTGTGGAGTGTAACTGAACTATTGGGCATGTGTCAGTTCAGAAAACATTTTCTGCCACCTCAAAGGAAGTCGGACACAATCAGAACTTTTACTGTCAGAACCACCCAGGCATGTTTGCTCTATTGCTCCCCTACAACAACAATTCTGCTAGTTATACTTAATGTAAATACAGAATATCATCCTTTCTTGTTCAGCTTACATCCTCCTTTCAGTCCTTCAGCTTTCAGCCCTTCAGCTCCTTTCAGCTATCATCAGCTGTGTGCAGAATTGTGATGTCCATTTTCATATTCTTAAATTTCAAGTATGCTTTAGCCTTTCCCATTATTTTTCCATGTAGCTATCTTCTGATCATATATTTATTTGTTGCTCCAGATAGTGTGTTTTCTTATCAATTGTCCAGGACAGAAAACAATAATTCCATTTGTGTGGAAGACCACAGTTATGTAAGAAAGGACTATGATCTCATTATATGATATCCTATGAAATGATTTTTTGCATCTTTGGCTTTCGCATACTTGACTTGGTCCTTGTTTGCTGCTATGTTATATGTAGAGCTAATATTAATTTTTGTCAACCACTACTTCTAGATCTTCCTTCTGGATCATCTCTCAGAAGATCTTCTATCCCACATATTATTTCCCTGCTGTATTTCTTGTATCCGGCTGTAGTGCTGTACATTAAAATGATTGGAAATTTCTTTTGTTTACTCTCTATTCATGCTGTTATAATTAAATAATCTAAATCTTCATTCCTGTCCTTTACATCTCCTGCACATTTAGTACCATCCACTAATTTTGTCAATATGTTGCTTACTCTGTGTTTGAAATCGTTAATAAAGATGTTACATAAGACCAAAGGCTGATCCCTCTGGTGCCCTGGTAGGCACCACTCTTCAATCATTACACTGTGGTTTATCATTACCCTTTCTTTGCAGTCTTGTTTACCCATTTATCCATTAATGTTTGTTTTCAATCCACATAACACTGTTCTTCTCCAAGCCAACTTCAATTAAGTTTTCAAGTAAGGTTTTGTCAGACACTGTATCAAATGTTTTTCTAAAATCCAAATACATTACATCTGCTGCTTTCCCTTCATCCATTAATTTTGCTGCTTTATCCAAATATGCGACCGAGGTTGTCTAGCAGATTAAGGAGGAATTTTTCAAAGGACTCAGGCCTGTGCTCCATGTTCATGCAATTTGCATATATTAAAGGTATAGCAATATTTTTGTGCCCAAAAATAAATTGCAAGGGTAAATCAAAGTAGTTGTGTCTCTACCACCTTATTTGCACCAGCTTCCAATATTTAGAGGACAAATGTCTAAATTTCTACCTGCATATGCAAACACTTGCAGATGAAAAACCAAAAAGCATGTTAGAAAAAACTGAATATTTTTACCTATAGTAGTGGCTTTTGATTATCAAAAGAATATCCAGAGGTACAACTTTTGTTGCTTAAAATTGAAACACATTGTAAAAATACTGGTAGAAAGTTGTTTGCAAAAAGGAAACCTCTGATGACATACTCATTATTACAACAAAGTTCTTATATTTAATGACTCTGGTTCTGTTGTTGGTTGGATGATTAGAGACTTTTTTTAAAATATCATTTTGGAAGATTTTTTAATTTTATTTTAGTGTCAATCCAGAATTCTAATAGAGTAAACTAATTAGATTTTTCAATGATAATTGTCGTAAACAACAATCTAAATTTGAAAGTAGTTGCTATTTTTATTTTCTTCAGTCTGCATGATTTCCCTCACCCTTCATAAAATATTTTTAGAATGACAATAGCTCAATATGTTGGTTAACTAAGATGATCTATCATTCACTTTATTTTGGCGTCTTGACATAACGGAAAAAGGATAAACTTTTCTTTACTCTTTCTTTTTCAAGAGGTGAAGAATCTTGACTGTCCTGGGTAAGAGATTTCGTCAATGTCAGAACATCATGATACTGAGCTTGATGTTTTCCAGGTATTACAACCACATGCTTCTCTTTACCCATTGAGAAAAAGGCTCAGGAAATTGGCCAGCCCAAATTCTGAGGAGTTTAATTGGTGGGGTTCTGCTCTCTGTCCATCCAACCATTTACCCATTCATCTGAATCTCTAAAGCTACTGTCTTTTTCAGCACTTAGAAGCAGCTGAGTTTCTTTTCTTTCTTGCACTGCATATGATTAGGGCTAAGAAAAACATGTAGTGCTAAAGTGGCAGTACAGACTCAGAGGAAAACCTGTCTTCGAAGAGCTGTCACGTACCATTTTGTCCAGGCTGCTCATCTAAACTCATGGAGCTAAATTTATTCCTGTTATAACTCATGTCTTCATTACAGTTTTGGCCCCTTATGCCTTCTTTCTACTCCAGAGGAAGCATTTCTTCCCAGTGTATGAACAATCACTCTAATATTTCCACTGATCTCTTTTTTTTGTGTAGTCTTGGGAACTTTTACTGCTTATAAGAAAACGTCTCATAGCCAGAAGACCCATCCAGAGTTTATGCAATTACTAAGGTTAGAGCACTACCTTTTATAAGTGATCAGAATGTTCATTGGTGACATACAATCTTAAACTGGATAAATTGTCAGCTTGCAGCTGGAGAGTGATGAGCTTCTGAGCTATCTGCAGTGACTGCTTCAGCAGAAGGGATGCATAATATTAACCGTAGATCTGAGCAAGTTGAAACATGTTGAATTTTGAAATTTATCAATGATAAATGGGAGTATTTTCTTTTCTTAAAAATATTTACACTATTTACACTCTGAATCAATGTACTGGCTCTAAAAGGTTAAAAATACAGAAAATAAATGACCTTCCACTTTGTCTTGTAGAAATTCTATAACCTCTTAGTGATATTTGAGATGCACAGTGATCTAGTAAATCCTGTGTGCTGACAAAAGAATCAGCCCTATTATCACAAGTTTGTTCCAATGGTAAAAAGAAATATGGTAAGGTGTATTCTGGGAAACAAATAAGCACACAAAACACAATAAAGATGAGATATGAACAGCAGTCGTCTCTTACAGAAAGACGTGGCGTTATAACACAGAAGGCGACATAATTCAAACCTCTAGATAGGAAAAGGAACTCTTGGGAGAACTGCAGCAATGGTGAGTTCCATGTGAGTGAATGAATGGAAGAAAAGATTTTTAATTCCACTCCTCAGTATTTCTGCAGCTTTGAAAATCTCAACCAATTAATATCAGAAATGTGAATACTTTTTTCGATTCAAATAAGAATAAAAAGAAAATGAATAATTTACTGTATTTTTAAATAAATAATAATAATAGAACATATTTAGAAATCCTTTACTTTCATAAGGGAAGGCAGGAAAGCTTCAGAGTTTTAGACAAGGGAGTTACTGTGCGTTCTCATCAAAGTCCTAGGGAGGTACTGAGCATTGCCTTTCATTTATCAAGGACCGGATTTTGCCACTGTCACTCTCATTGAGGACTACCTTATTCCACAAGTGATCTAATTGACTCAGTGTCAGAATTTGCCTCTAATTAAGGATGTTCTTGTGATTAAAGCACAAGGTGCATGTCAAGAGACTTGTCTTTTCTGTAGGCTTGTGAAAGTCAGAAAATACTTCCAACCCAAATGTTAAAATCTCATATTAAAGCAGATGCTTCTCTTCTCTATTGCTAAAGCTGAAAAACACAGAGCCTGATTTCCAGGGGCCATAGCATTTCCCAGTCCAGTTAAACTCAAAGGGAGAAGTACTGAACTGTGTATACATACATCATCATTTGTCACTTGAGAGTAATCTCAAGACCTTAAGCACCAGAAACACAGGCTGTTGGCTGAAATGATAGAGAAGAAATAGCACTGAGAAAGTAATTGGTCAGATATAAGAAGATGGCATAATTGCAGACCCCAGATTAATGGAAACCTGTGAAAATATCAGTTTATGATGACTTGTGTTTCAGTTTGCTTTTTGTTAAATGGTATTAATAATGCAGCCCACCACAGGTATGTTTTGAAATATATTCCTCTGTGTTACCTATTTTATTGAACTATCTGGGTATCCAGTGCTGTATTCAGTTACAAGCACTTTAGGACAGAGACACTTTTTTGGCTCTGGAATTAGACAGTTCATGTACGAAAAAATTGTAGGCATGACTGAGACTGATACTATAATAGAACAAATAATAATTTTGTTATTTATTGTTTATATATACTCTTAATTAATGTAAACAGTACCAAAAGTAATATAAACAATATTAAATAATATAAACAGTAGTACTAGTAAATTGGTTCTCGTTAACAGCTATTCCTGAACAGGATTTCTCCTAGCAAATGGCTGTTCTTTGTATCACAGGGATTTCACCCCCTGCTCGGTACATGTCACCTCCTAGCTGCAGCTTCATCCAGCAGCATTTTCAACTGCAGTTGAAAATGGTGAAACCTGAAAAGGGGCTGGAAGTGTTTAAAACATTCTTGTAAGCCAGAAAATTGATCGGAGATCATAAAGCTAGGCAAATCTGCATAAAATGTAAATTAAAAGATAACACGCATGAACAGGAGACAACATGGTTTATGTGCTGAGAGGATGTAGTGTAGTTTGTTTTATGTAGATCATACTATGGACTGATTAATGAGTTTGACTTTTCCGTCACAGGATCTGTTTCTAAAACCAACAGAAGTATTAGGTGATCATTGATTCTCCCCTTAGCTGATGGTAATGATTATCAAATATTATCATGCTGTCAGTCTCTATTTAAACCTCTTCAAGAATGAATTAAGCATGGAAACTAAATAACCTTGAATCCTCCTTCAAGATCCCATTAAGATACCGTAGCATACAAGCTACAGGTAAACACTGTGCATGCCCTGAAATGAAGAGATTCAATATTCCACGCTAAGTCACATTCCAGAGGAATGAAATAATTGGGGGGGGTGGGCGGGAGGAAGGGACGGGATAAATAGCCATAAACATACAGTGGGTTAAATTTTCAAAACACTAGCACATTCAAGCAATACTGATGGGTATCTTCAGTATCACATGCTGGTATGAGTTCCACTGTTGTGTAGATTTAATTCACCTTATTAGACTGTTGTTTATTCAATTGAGTCTGTAGGTGTCTAACCATAGATCTTACATATTTAATTGCTTAATTTATAGGCAGAATTGCAGACGTACTTTTTAAAAGATATTTCTGGTATCTGTTTCCTTCCCCATTACATTACTGAAATACTGATAACTAGTTAAAAGAAATCTTTCAAAAACACAAATGGGAATTAACTGCCCAAAATCTACTGGCTCACAACAGAATTTCTGTTAATAGCAGACCACTGGAATCTTGAAAATTCGCTCCTGAAACAGCCCTATCTTTTGATGCTATCTCTTGAACAAAGTAGTGGCCACTTATGTGAGATAGTTATTGGTCCAAGTTTACAGTGAAGTAGATGTATCAAAGTTACATCTTGCCACGTTGTTGGAAAATATATGCATGCATAAAATTTTGCTGAACACAGAGATGAAACCAGAAGGAAAATAGTCGTGCTGGTGTTGATCTGTAGAGTTCTGCTCCTTTTCTTCCACATTTGCTTTCTTTCATCAGAGTTTTGCATGTATGCACTTGACTAGGGATTAATAGGTTTGTTAACTGAGCCAGGATGGAGATCTGGAGAGGGAGAGAGAGGGGAGGGAAAAAAAAAAGGAAGAAAGAAAAACAGCCTGCAGACAACTTGAAGATGTGAATTTTCTTGGCTCAAGCTTTGAAGATAAAGCAGTGCCCTAGGGACTGTGGTAAAAAATAAGCTCTCGATTAGGCATCAGGCACAAACTGACCAGCCTCCAATCAGATTTGTTCTACCGTGTTTCATCGGAGCAGCAATGTGCTAATGTCTTTGTCATTTTAAAGTCACACTGCTTTTTTTTTTTTTTTCAATTCAGAGAATGCAATTGTGATCAGCCATTTTAGCTCAAATGATGATTATTTACATTGATTATTTATTTTACTATTCCGAAAATGTATTTCACTGTCTGTATGCAAACTTCTTAATCGTCTTTATTGCCATTTGAGGTCATGAAACCCCTCTGAATTCCTCATTAAACTGGGCTGTATCTGAAGCAAAGAATGCTCCTGTAGGAGATATTCACCTTCCACCATCCCTTCTTTCTATTGTGACTTTCATATAGCACCATAGTCTTCACAGCTGAGACGCTGTTCACTGAAGCAGAGTTTCTGTCCTGACACAGCAATCTTGGACCCTACACAAAGGCTTTGATGAATCTAGAAGTTTGATCCCAGCTTAATGGGGATCAGTGATCTGATGGCCTAGAGAGCCTGATCCTTCCCTATCCTGCTGAGCTTCTGGAGGTGAGGGTGAGTCAGAGAAAAGGAGAATGAACATACAAGGCTGTTTTCCAGCAGCAGGAAAACAGTGAGAAATGCTGACTAACTCTTGATTAGCAGCTATGGTAGGGTGGAACTAAAAAGCTTTTGTACATACAAAATTGTACTTGTTTAATTATTGGGATCTTTCCATATTAGATGCTTAAGATTCATCAGTGTGTGCATGTCCTTAGCCTGCACTGAAAGTCAGCTTAGGTAGGTCATATTACCTTGCATTTTCTATGGGTAAAGTGCATATATGAACAAAGGTCCCAGAGCGTAGTGGGTGCCCAGTAACTTCTTAAGCCATGGCAATTTGATACCAAGCCAGCTCCTGGCTGAGCTTGGTGTCAGCCAAGCTGACCTGATCCTTCAGGTCTTACATTGATCAGATTTCGGTAACGCTCGGGCCCTTGTTCTCAGAAATTAATTAGTGCCCAGAGTAGTACTATACAACTGAATGATTCCAGATGGTCACTCCAACAGGGCTGTTGAAATAAACATTCATGAAAACTACACAATGGGATATGACAAGGCTTTATTTAAACTGTAAGTTTAAAGATTAAAGCCCTGTTGTTTGGGGTTTTCAGTCATATAATGGAGTTTTCTCTATGTACAGTACTTATCTTGTCTCTATCTCTGTAGTGTTTGAGCACCTCCCAGACTTTGATGTTTATCTCTCTCACAATACCTCTGTGCAATGTCAAGTGTTTCTACCTCTACTTTACAGAGTAACAAAAAGTGGGATAAGGTCCAAGGTCACACAGGAAGAGTGCAGCTTAGGGAGGAACTGAATAGTGACCCAGGCTTAGCACACTACCCATTAGCCCTTCTTCTCCCTTTGTTTTCATGCACAGAATTTGGGACTTGCTGAATTTCTCTCTGAGACTGATCATTAGAATGGACAGGAAGATATTTGTTTAAAATTTTGTTCTAAAATATCATAACAAGGAAAAGAGGGGTTTTGGGGGGTAAGCAACCTTATCGTGGGAATTCATCAAACCAACACATCAAGGCATAATTGTTTTTTAACTTAAAAAAAAAAAAAGGCAATCCATGCACTTTAAAATTTGTAGTTGTTTTACAAAACTAAAAGAGATAATATACAGGGGGAAAAAAGACTTTAAAGATACATGAAAAAGAGTTGCTTTTCTGTAGCAAACAGCATATGTTCAACTAAATGAAGTTAAATTAAAAAGAAAAAACTTTGAAAATGTCTTTAAAAGACATGACGTAAGTTTTTGAGGATTTTTTTTTTAAATGCAAACAAAAAAAGTTTCAATCTTCCTCCTTTTTAGCCTGTGCCAGCAGTGGCTGGTAATGTGCTATTCTAGCTTATCTCTTTATGATCCTTTCCGTCACAGTACCATGTAGTGTCAGACATTACAGGGAAAGAAAGATCTCTCTACTTGCAGTGAAATAACAAAAGCAAAAGTAAATAAAAGACGATGAGTCCAAAAGATGATAAGAAACCAAAGTCATATATATGTTTCATTCAAAAAGCACGGAACCAGGTGATACACTTATCGACCACTCATGCTCATTCAGCTGTCTTCCTCAAGACCTTGGATTCATTCCCACTATAACATGCATGTTCCACATTTGTACCTCCCAGTGCAGATGTGTTGGGCACTATCTGAGCAGATTTTAAACAAGAGAAGTCCCTATCTTGGAGTACTTTTGATCGGAACAGATTGTGACAGGGCACAGAGATTAATGGCTTGAGACAAAAGTTGGGATTTGAACCCAATTTTTTGAACCCAACTACAAAACAGAGCTTCTTCCTTAATATGGATCTTACAGACTGAAAGTAGCTGCTTCCACTTTTACTGGTGGTATGTAGTCTATTGAATTAATCTTAGTTTTCAGTGTTGTAAGCGAGAGGAAAATCAAGTCCAGTATGCCTAATCCTACACTCATTATTGACTCGGGCATAATTCATATTGGTTTGAATCGGTCTGAGTGGATATTTTTACTTATTACTCATCCCACAGTCATTTTTATCACTAACCTCTCCAAATATCAGTAATGAGAAACTCTTCACAACAGTTTTTCTAGGCAGCATACATGATTATAAGAATATTTTACATTTTTCTAGTTTTTAATGTTTCCAGACTCCATACACACTAGGATGACCAGCTTCAAACTGCAAGAAGGTTAAATAGGGGCAGCTCTTTTATTGCAGCTTCATATGTTCTTCTGCATGTTGCATTGTTGCATTTCTGTTTTCCTCCTCTATCACAACTCTGTGCTCTTCCCATTAACAGTGAGAGAACCACTTCCACCTCTCGCTCTGTTTCACTTAACAACATGAATTCCCCTTTGCTGTAGTAGGTTGTTACTATGCATGCCCCCAACAGTTATAGTGTTAAATAGGCATAAATTTTTTGCCTTAGTTTGTTATTTCTCTGACTTCCCTTTAAAGGCCTCCTGCAGACCCCAAAATGCTCATTTCAAATGACTGAGGACCTTACTTCTCTCCACAACTGGAAAGACCTACATAGCAAGAGAGGATCAGAGGAAGCAGAAGACTCCATCTCTTGTACTTGGTGCAGTACTTTCCCAAGATAGTAATTTCCAAGTAGGGAAATTATGAAATGCCTCATTTGAGAGGAGCACTCTTTTAAAGATGTTAAAAGGTCTTTATAGTACCCATTATTCTCACCTATCTCTTCTTGGGGCTGCTTCGACTGTGGCTTACAGTAAAGGTTGCTCAACACCTGAGCATATATATCCACTCAAATTAAAATCTGTCGGAGTACCAGTATGGAAAATTATTTCAAATGTGAAATTCTTCCAAAAAAGTCATAAGACAATTCAAAGAAATGTCCTACATAGGTTGATGATAGAAAAGCATTCAAGGAAGTTGTAACTATAGCTAAGAGTTGTGTGACTCATAGTGATATTGCTGAACCACAAGCATACAAAAGAGCAAAAGACAAAGCAGCAGATAAAGTGTTATTTAGAGAGGAAAGAGAATGAGCATTTGCCCACCAGCAAACTTACAAAGGGTAGATTAAGTGCAGAGATGCACTTACTCTGACCATACTTTGGAACATGATGTAGTTGTATCAGCAAAACGATGAGCTCTGTTCAGTATGTCCTGCCTATCAGCATTGTATTTCTTCAGACTCAGTGCTGCTTGCTTGATGGCGTGAGCAGAATGAATGTAGACCTTGGCGTATGAACAGAGCAAGGCACAGTGCAAGTTCTCAAAGGGCCATGTGTTATGCTCAGGTATCATACCTCCACCTCTGCCAGTGTCAGGGTTTAACCCCAGCCGGCAACTAAGCACCACACAGCCACTCGCTCACTCCCCCACAGCGGGATGGGGCAGACAATCAGAAGAGTAAAAATGAGAAGACTCATGGGTTGAGATAAAGACAGTTTAATAGGTAAAGCAAAAACCATGCACACAAGCAAAGAAAAACAAGGAATTCATTCACTACTGCCCATCATCAGGCAGGTGTTCAGCCATCTCCAGGAAAGCAGGGCTCCATCACGTGTAACGGTTACTTGGGAAGACAAACGCCATCACTCCAAATGTTCCTCCTTCCTTCTTCTTCCCCCAGCTTTATATGCTGAGCAGGTTGTCATGGTATGGAATATCCCTTTGGTCAGTTGGGGTCAGCGGTCCCAGTTGTGTCCCCTTCCAACTCCTTGTGGTCCCCCCGCCTACTCACTGGTGGGGTGGTGTGAGAAGCAGAGAAGGCCTTGACTCTGTGTAAGCACTGCTCAGCAATAATGAAAACATCCCTGTGTTATCAACACTGTTTTCAGCACAAATCCAAAACATAGTCATATATAAGCTACTACAGAAAAAATTAACTCTATCCCAGTCAAAACCAGCACAATCAGTTAACAACGATGTTTTGAGCAGCAGAGCCTGTGAGAACTCCAGATGTTGGAGGAGGAGCTAATTTTTTCACAGGCAAGACACCATGAAGGCAGTGTCTCTCACCTCCCGTTGAATCCCTGCAGGAGTCACCGAGGTGAGATGCTGCTGAGCATCAGTGCGTGGCGACAGCCTTTCCAGATTCCCTATTCCAAGCAAGAGCTGAGCAGAATTGAAGTAAAACTGGGTCTCAATGGGGTAAAATACCACCAATAAGCTAATCATCCTTCTCCTAGCTTTGTGCAAGGGAGATCCTTGTAGCTAAAAAAGATTTGAGCAATATCCTCACAGAAGCACCATGTCCAACTTCTCCTCCCTCAAGCACATCATTGAAGAATATAGATATATGAAAAACACTGCTGATTTATAAGAGACAGAAGGAAAGAGCTTGTTTGGAAAGATTGCAGTCACCTAATTACACGTTCCCCAGGCTATGTGTAGTTTGCCTGAGCGTAAGCATATAAGTACATCAAAGATACCACTTTTGCCTTAATGGTGAAGGGTTAATATCAATTTGTCTTTCCTGTTCAAGTGTTTCAAGGACAGGTATAAGCAAGGCTGACAGAGAAAAAGATAAAAGAAGCTGAATGTGTGAGGAAGAGAGGAGGCTGAGGTGGGGGAAATTAGGAAGATTGTTTGGTTAGCAGGCTTTTATCCTTCACAGCTCTGAACACTGGGCAAGTACTTTTCCTCCTAGTTAGCTGTACTATTAGTAGAAAAAGGCACAAGTAAGACTACCAGAAATAGTGCTTTAAAAAATTACTTAGTAATTCTCAGTTCAGAGGTGTGTCCAAATTTCCTTGGGGAGGAAATAAACTCACAATGAAAGTGAATAACAGCAACTTACTAGCAACTGAGACAACACTAATTATTTAACCATAATGCCAATATAGCCAACATTAATTTCACATAAACATCCATAGCAGCTATATTCCAAAGAGACATAAAGAAGAGGAATTAAGTAAACATATTTTTGATTTGTTTTTCACTGTCCTAAACATGAATGCCACATAGTAAATGTGGTCCTGATCTTCAGACTCCCCAAAGAAGCCAAATAAGTTAGAGGTCTCTTACTAAAGTCAACAAGGACAACCATGTTTTTAAAATGTGGCATGTGTGTGACGTATTTCAGAGTCTGCAATGTTTAAGAGCAGCACATCTACATTTGCCAGCTGAGCCCATCTTTTCCTCATCCTCCTTTGGATACTTCTAATGTTTTTTGTTTGATTTCACCACTTCCAGAATTGTAGGGTCTGGAAAATGAAGGGGTGGGAAGAATCACTTGCTTTTGCGTGGTAAGGAGGAACAAATAACTGACAGAGTATTCATTATTTCCTGAAATAATGGCTAACATGGAGCCCTCACTGCTTTTAATACAATTAGGCCAACAAGAAATGGGAGTTAGGACAAACTGTTTGTATCTGGTTTATGGATCAGAAACTGAGGATCAGCGGTCCTAAAGTCATGTCTCCACAGTGCAGTTCAGAGGCACTTACAGGCAGCCCAGCTAGCGTGGAATAAGTTGGTATATTTTAAACCCAGTCCTGTACAAAGATACAAGGTCCTGCAGGTAGGATAGCCCCTACTGGCACATCAGCTGATATTTCTTAATGAAGCAAATTAGCTTCAGTGTCCCACTGATTTAACAATACTGCCTCCAGTTCTGGACCTAGTAGCATGAAGGCAAGCTGAGGTATCCTCATTCAGACACTGCATTGCTTAGCCACGTGCTCATGTGAAAAGACTGTAAAAGCAACAGTCAAACACTGATTTTGGATGAACACTTGACTATTCTCCCACCACTGCACAAGGCTGACTGAGGTAGATATGAACACATCACAGGGATAATGAATATTACTTACATTGCAAAGCCTGTGCAATGCAGCTGTGTTCGTAGCTGCCTCCTCATTTGCAATGTGGATGAATCTCACCTTAAGCCCGGATGCTGGGCTCATGTTTCCAGAGAATCAGGTAGCATATGCGAGGCAAAGTAGAGTCCTGGGGCAGCTAAGATCTGACATCTGTAGTATACACGGTTCCTTCCATAGCTGGGCTATACAGGTCAGGGGTTGGAAAGATTTTTGCGATGACATACAGATGCATAGGATACACAGTCTCTCTGGCAACCAGAGAACCAAGAAGTCTGATTCTGTCCAGCAGTCTGAATAAAGGGTGTTTATCTTCACTGCATCATACTCCTGTCTCTTTTCCACGGCAAGAGGGACTTTAGTGACAGGGTCAAACAGCTGTCACATATTGCACAAACCTACAATGGGTAATGGATACAGTTATACTTCATGTAGATTAGTCACACCCAAAGAAAACTTGCTTTTAAAGTGGGAATGAAAAACAAAAACATTCCTTTGTCCTTTTTTCTTTTTTTTTTTGAATGACCAAAATGATCATATTAACATTGCTCTTCACAAAAAGAATGTGCTTATAATGCTTCTATAAATCCTGCCTGGTTTCCATTGTAAGCACAGGGAACCTTAAAAATGATTTCAAGATGTAAATCAGGTTAAGAACCAGTATTTGCAGTGGATAAGAATCTGTCTAACACTTTGACAGAGTACAGTACTGTACACAAAGTGTAATGCAGTAGCTCCCTTATTTATTCCTGTTTTGCAGAAAGCAGAAACTGTTCTTGCCATGCATTACCCCTATTATGTTTCTTCTTGGGAACCTGAGACCTTTTGAATCTATCTTCTGAACCATTTTAATATGCAGCAGAACAAAAGGATCACAGTGTCACTGACGAATACATTGTAAAGCCAAAGCCATAATTACAAATAGCAAACAGAAAATGTATGCATATAGATAGACAGAGAGAAAAAAGTACCATATGCAAGCACAAAAATAATATTTTTTCACCATATTTATATTATTTAACCCTCTCCCCCTCCACTTTTTCTTTCCCCTGGCTCCTCTCAAAGAAATCTTTCTTTCAATAGTCTCTTCAGACATGGAAGGGACACCAAGGGGAAGGAAGAATCAGCTTTCATTGATGCTGAGACTAAGGGCCCTGGTCTTGGCCTAGACCCCTGACCCTCATGTCTGTAGCATTATACACAGTGTCTGGTGTGATCAGCACAACCTTGTTATTCAGCTTTTGTACTGTGCATATTTAATTTCAAAACACATTCCAATGGCAGCGGGGGAAAATTCACCCTCTTTTAAGTGTATGATTCACCAGCTCTTTAGAGTCAGTTGGTGGCAGATGGGCAAGTGTGAAAACTTCTATTTGTGATCTCACACTATATAATGAGCACAAGCCACCACTGGAATCGCAGTTTCTGCATGGAGAGCCCTGTGCACTCACTTCCCTCTCAGAACTGGTTCTCTTAACTTACGCCACAGCAGAAGCTGTGCCAGGAGGCCTGGATGTGGTCGCTGTCCCCCACAAGCATCAGGCTTTCTGAGGCTTCCCTGCATGAGGCCTTTGCCAACCCAGTGCACTCCACTGCAGGGCAGCCTTTGCACTTTATGCCTTGGAGGGCCTGGCACCCAGGCTCTACCTTTCCACCTTGGGTGCTCCTTTACCAGAAAATACATAGCATCTGCTCTCTGCCGCTCTCTGCCGCTGTTAACTGCATTATAAAGCAGCAGTCCAGTTTCTAAAGTGCTTCTTACATTTGAACCTATAAACCCTCCGACTTTTGCACAAAGTAGTCACAATCTGTCCTGCAGTCTATAAAACAGAGGTTTCCACCAGAGCAAATCATCCAGTTTCACCTGGGAGTGAAACTTCTTAGTATACATCCTCTGTGGCTCAGGGACTAACTTTCAGCTAAGTTTTAACAGAAAAGATGAAAATAATGAGATTTCTGGAGAAACTACACAGAATGAAATTTGTCAGCAGTCATCTCTTAAAGACTACAATCGTGCTTCTCTGTCCTTACACCTGAAGAATGCAAACACGCTTGTGCAATTTGTCCACTGGAAATGGATTAATTTTCTCTGGTTAAAATAAGAACCTTTTATAAATTTGACTAATAATGGGACATGAACATTTCTGAAACAATTCACGCTCCTACGTTTTTATTATTATTGCTGGTATTTATTATAGTGCATTGGTTTGTACAGGCTAATCAGGAATTAGAACTCGATTCTGCAAAGCACTGTACAAATAACAAAGAAAATAGTCTGCACCCCAGTGATCTTGACATTCATGGTGTCCGATAGGATCAAAAAAATTTAAGTGATAAATAAGGAGAATGAAATGACAATAAAGGAAGGTGTTATGGCAGCTGCAGCTCAGCTTGCTATATATCTGCCCAATTTCAGAGAAGGAAGTTTTATTATCTTTTTCTGAGTCTTCAGCTCCTTCCAATTTTTGGCAAGGACCAGAGACCTAATCTTGTGAAGTGCTGAATGCCTCCTGTGATATTATCATCCTCTTAGTGACAGCCCCCAAAGTAGAAGGACTAAAAATACTGTAGAAGAAGAAAGAAAACAAGAGGTGCTGGAAATTTGAAGATAAAAATTGTTCTTGAAGGGTTTGCAGCCCAGTTAGGCAGCTTTTGGCTACAAAAAAAGCTTAAGGAAGTTCAATGATAACAAGGTTCAACATCCATGGATTTGGGGACATGTCCAGCATGAACTGATCTTCACCCTCTTCTTGATATATGCCTAACACACTTCTTGATAGGTTTACTGCAGGTCAGGACAGGGCAGTAATAGATTTAATATCTAATACAAATTATAACAATGGGTAACTATAAAAAACCAAGAGAGGGACTTCTGTATATGGACAATTTTTAGGACCATCGTTTGCACTGCAGGAGGAAGATAAAATATTAGCTAATCTGGAAAAGGAACAAGTTGTAAGACATTAATAAAATTATCCAGTAAGCTCGTCTATCATTGCATCAACATTGGGAGTACTTCCTGCAACTTAATGGAAACCTCTTTAGTATATGTCCTTTTCCTTTTTGCTGTATTTTATGTTCAAAAGGCCTGAAATATGATTTCTGCTTTGCTTACACTTACTGTTATTATTTGAGGTTGCACCTCAGATGTATGAGGGTCTTTTTATACAATCACAACAGATCATCTCTAGGGGTTTTAGTAATAATATGACCAACAAAGAGACCAGAGGAAATAGAATTTAAGTGAGACCTGACAGTTCTTATACACTCATTTGAATTAGAGGAATTTTGCTTCTCCTTCAGCCCTTGCCGCTAAGAATGTACTTTGACTGGATTCATTCTAAAATTAGAAAGGTATCATGTCAGGCATCATCACAACTCTGTCTTTCAGATAAAGTCAGTCCACTTAAAGTTTACTATATCATTTAGAGACACTGTGGTATATCTTCAGGAATAACAGGTCAAGGTTCAAGACATGGTTCAATATAACAGTAGTTTTTCGTCGTAGATTTTCATCCTTTTTCTTGTTTTCATGCCATCCATGATCAAACTGTGAGTGTTTGTGTTCAGGTCTCAGGGTACCAGGAGTCCTAACCAGAAAGCCAGCTACAAACAGTCCCTGCGATGTCTCATGTTTGAAATCCAGACTGATTCTGGACTCCCAATAATTTGATCTCACCTCCAGTTTTCAGTTAGTGGGGAAGTTAAAATAGACATTTTTATTTAATTAAGCTACACAGATTATGAGTAATATAGAGATTATTAACAAATATTTTTGAAGAAAGAGGAAGCAGTGTGCGCTCTCTCTCTCACTCTAAAAAGCTTTGGCCCAGAGCCAGTTATTATTATAAGCTGGCTGAGCTGGCATGGAGCCAAGAAGCTGATAATTTAGTGTGAAGCCAAAATGGATGGCTTTTCTCCCATTCCCCTCTTTCAGTTATAGCTTATGGGTGTGACAAACATTTCTACCGCCCAAATTTTCAAAACCGCTCATGGATCAAGTGTGTGTGTGTCTATGTGGATGGGGGTGGTGCTGGGGGAGATCTGCCATGTATTGTGTACTTAGAAAGGGATATGACACCCTGTTTATAATCTTTCAAGAGTTCAGCTGCTGCTTCATTTTATTTTGCTAGGCAGATGACAAACTCAGATGTCCTCTTCCCGGGTCTGATTTTCTCCTGATACTCGAGAGAACTTGCTTGGCCCAAGGATGCACAAGACTGTTGTCCTTTAGGTGCACCGAAGTCAATGGTAGCTCTTCCATGAGCTCAGCATTCAGCAGAGAATGGGACAGCAGCCCATCCAGACTTTTAGACTTTTATCTTATCTCTGATTCCATTTGCCCCAGACAAAGTGGGGTGGTAAGTGCAAAACAGCATTGAGACTGCCCCCCCCCTCCCCCAACACCACACATGGTGGCCTGATGGGGGAATGGCATCTGCTCAAGTGGGAGGGAGGGCAGGAGCAGGGACAGGGGCAGGACAGCTTCCTGCACCTGGAGCAATGCCATGGAAACACAAAGTCACCTGCTGCAAGAGCAGCTTCGGCTAGGGATCCTGTAGCCAAGGAAGCAGACTTGATGGAAGCATTTCCCCTTTTTCTCCTCCCATTTCTTCCTCTGTAGAGTTTTCATGGTAAGGTATGGTGTGAACCATAACGGTTATGTCAGCAAAAGTAACTGAGAGCAGGAACAGATGAGAGTAATTAACTGGAAGATCTTTAATATAGACAAGTCTTCCATGATAGTTTGTCTTACAGTCTTCACTGCAATTCTACCTGTGATGCAAGATTTAACTGGCAACCACTGTGTGGCCCCAAATAATGGGTTAATATGTTGAACAAATTAAATGATAGTATGGCAAAACACTGCCTTTGCAGCCCTCCATATTAAATGAAATCTGTCTCTTGCCCAGTCTAAGAGGCCCTGGTATAGCACAGGGTTTAAACTTGTTTACTATTGCACCAGCAAGCAGACAGAAGAGGTCAAAACTGTCCTTTCAACCACTCTGGCCTTCTCAGTGTGCTACATACTGTGGATGGTACCCAAAAGATGCAGAGGGCTAACAAACCAACACAGCATGAGCACACAGGTGACTGGATCTCACACAAGTCATCACACATTTGGTTACCAAATACCCCTGCTCCTGCCACAATGCATGCATTATGCATAACAGCCAGCTGGCCATTTGTCTGAGCAGACACAAAGAGAACTTCAAATGGCTCTTGAGTAAATGGAGATGTGAAAGACGGAGTCTACATGAGCCAATACATTTTCTTTATTTCTTTTTTTAAAGCCAATGATGGATATTCATTGGAGATCTAACATAAAATAACCTGTTCATCCAGCTTGCATAGTGAAGATACCCTCAAGATGAAAAATTACAGCCAGCTAAGCATGACTACAAAATCGTATGTCAGAGTTTCAGGATCAGGTTCCAGCTTGTGGATAATTATTTAATGCAAGCTAATATATTATTTCTTGCGAATCAAATACAATCAAATGGAAAAGAACTGCATGGCCTGGTTCTTAGTGAGATTGTCAATGCCTCTTAAATGTATCAATACAGACCTCAGTTATCAGCAGGGCAGTGGTAGTAATACCCAACACAGCTGATGATGATGAGAAAGCATGATATTCTCATCAAAACTGCATGGCCATTTGACTGGGGACTTTGGGCCTGATTCTCTATTACATTACTCCCACTTTTAAACAGTGCAATCATTCTGAGTGCAGTGGAGTTATTCTGGCTTAAAACTGGAGTGATATACTACAAATCAAGGCTGTGAACTCTGGAGGGTCTAATGACTTTATTTTTCCAGTGCAGAAAAAGGGTGTGTTTTACTGTAGACACATTCCAGTTACATGATCACAAAGGATAAATGCCTGAGTAAGAACTGCGGGCTTTGGTCTCCAGGAGGTGGGCCTTGATTCAGCAGGGTGCTTAAGTACTTGCAGAATGTTGAGTAATAAGCAGCTCCATGACTTAAAAAAAGGTCTAACTATAGAAGATGTGGTTTAGTGGTTGAAGGCGAGATCTGGGATTCAGGGCTTTACGCATTCTAATCCCAGCTTTAGTGGTCTCTGTGGTCTTCTCTATTTTTAATGTGCAAATAGCAATCCTTAACTCATGAAAAGTGCTAAGCTTTATTACATAACAACATGGTTCACTTTTACTTTTGTTATTGTTCAGTCTCTCCAAGTGTTATGCTTACCCCCAAATGCTCTGCTTTTGTAACTTGCAGTGTGTCTCTGGTTCGTGTCTGGTACTGCTCTTAAACAACCTTTCGTCAAAAGGATAAGGGGAGACTTCCCACTGGTAACTCTGCACTCTACAGTGGATGGTAGGGTTCTCCAGCTATCCAAACAAAGCTGGGAAGGGCAAAGAAATACACTTTTCCTTGAACAAATGTATGCAACAGATTTCTGACAGTTTGACTGGCAACTCTGTGAAAGACAAGGATTGATCAGAAAAGACTTGCTCACTCCATAAAGTGCTCTTATATGAGGATAGGTAACTCCAACATGAATAGGCATCCTTTTAAGACTAATCCAGCTGGTAAGGGAAATGCAGCTCACTTCTAAGCACTGGAAATGATTCTGTGTTATGTGTCATCATTTAATTTAGAAAATTTTTGATAGTGATCTAACAGGCTGCTAGTATATATCCTAGTTTTTATTCTACGCAGCATGCATTAGAAGCCCAGAAAAGAAGAGAGAGGTTTCTGTACCTGTGCCAAAAGTTCTGGCATCAGATGTCTTTTTTGATACCCATTCCTTGGACTAGACTTATCCACAGTCCAGGTAATAGCAGAATTCAGTGACATAATGACATTGTGTATTCTAAATATAAGAGGCTTATTTGAAAAAAAAAAAGTTCTCTGGTCCTGAACAGACAGCCACAACTCTTGCCAGCAACTAACTCACACTTTCCTTTTTTAGAAATTCCTATATACTACTGTAAGTTCTCAAAAAACTACTGAATTTCAGTAATTACTACAAAGTTTGGTAAATATAATATGATGCAAATTCTGTAATCTCGCAGACTTTCCCAAAAGCACAAACTAATAGTAAAATGCCAACTACAAAATATTTGTTCAAAAACTAAAATCTTGCTTTCACATTTTTTACATAAATGTTAATGAAGATGTGAATAATACTACTCTATGTTGGCTGTTCTCAAAATCAGAGCAATGTAGGCAAAATGTAAGTGAAAAAGACAGGACAGTTCATTACAAGTTTATTGTATAGATTTTATGCTGTGTTTCTTATCTTTATCTATATTCTTTATCTTCTCTGTTAGTATTGGATTTTCAATGTCTGGGGCTGGCAAAAAGGTAAAAAAAATATTGATGATTTATTTTGCCAGTTTTTGTTTGTTTGCTGGAAACCTCTGCTGAAACTTTCAATCATGAGTGGTGATGAACGGGAGAATGTGATGGAACAGCATACCAAATGGGATATGGACCTTTCGTCGAAGTTGAACATGTTCAGCTCACCTACCTTGATATTGGTATACTGCTGAAAGCTTGTACTGCAAAGGTTCATTGCCACAGGAATGAAGAAACATGAGGCCCTACAGAAATGTACAAATACTGCAATCAGGAATTGACTCTCAGACAGGAATCTGAGACAGGAATTCAAACTGAGTTTCAAATATTTGTCCTTTGGGATTGTAATAGGAGGCCTTATTGCCTTCCAGTCACGTTTTAGTCAAAGTCTGTGTTGTAAGCCCACTGGTTGGATTCCCTCTGAGAATACACCTCATGTGGAGAGGCTGAGTGGTTTTAGGTAGTGAATTAGATGACGAGCTTTCATGGTAATGTCAAGAGTAATGGATTTCTGAAAGTGTCCTATTGATTACTAATCGAAATGCAGGTGTCCACTTTTATTCTGGACAACATCCTATGATTCTCATTCTTCCGTGTGCTATCAACATTTTCTGCAATTAGAATCCCGTGCCTGAGTAAGGCTCAGGATTGGTCTTTGGCTATTTGACAACTTTTATCCAATTATGCATAAATTAATTCTAATTAATCCTAACATTCTCACTAGTGCAGTCCAAAAATTTATGTGTTGCATTGTGCATGAACATAAAGTATGGAAGAAAAAACCATAAAAAATAGAAGTTAAATAATGGAATCTCAATACTATCTGTTATTATTAGGCTCTAATTGTCCAACCTGAGGCACCATCTTTGGTCACCTGCCGGGTCAAGTACCTGCATCTAGGTCTCATTTAAACACGATATTAAAATGTGCCCAATGTGTTTGCGTACTGTTTGCTTTTAAACTTGAGTATAGGTCCCCCAGGCATTCCTAGTGCATGCAATCCCATGTGAGACAGTAGCAGCGGGGGACAAAATGAAGCAAGAGGATTGTATCTGATAGTCATTTAAAAGGAGTTGCTCACTTGACCAGAGTAACTGGGCACCTGCCTGTGGCTTCTAATCTAGAAGAAAAAAAAAAAAAAAATCCATTTACCTGGATGTTTTTGTACTTTTTTTTTTTTAATTTATTTTTTTTTCTCCTTAAACAGCTTTGATCCTATGGAGGATAGTGGAAGGTAAGTGCAAGGAGCACAGAACATCTGTCTCATACCTTGAGAAAGACTTTAGAAACATATGTTTGTACAAAGTGGTTTGCAAAACTCTCATGATCATAAGCCTATACGTGGCACCTATTTTTGTTGAAGCAAGCATGAAACTGTAGTATGAACATTTTCCTCTAATACAGATCAGTGGAAGTGGTATCATCAGATGGTCAATGGGAACTTTCCCTGGAGGGCTGATACAATTTTACCTCAGCCCAGGCTCAGCTGAGTCAACTGGAAGAATCTAAAGGGAGTATGCCTGTATGTGACCTGGGAGAGTTTAGCAGAGATTACAGACTGTACGGAGCATAAGAACTTGGAATACGGGAGGGAGACAGAAGATGACAAGTGAACACTGATGTAGTTTTCATAGTTACCTGTAAAATATGATCACATAGGAAGGCACACGCAGCCTTAGTCATCACTCGTATATTAGCTTCATTATTTCACTGTTTAGATTCCACAAAGCTTTGCAAATATGAGTTCTTTAAACTGAAGGTTGATAGTTTTGCTGAAATCCAGCTTAGTGCTTTTGGAGTGCATTTTTACAACTGTCAATCAACAGTAACTTGTAACTCAACTCTGCTT
Organism: Fulmarus glacialis; assembly: GCF_000690835.1. Classification (NCBI taxonomy): domain Eukaryota; kingdom Metazoa; phylum Chordata; class Aves; order Procellariiformes; family Procellariidae; genus Fulmarus; species Fulmarus glacialis. Next base: position 35,158 of record NW_009224218.1, on the reverse strand, counting down.
CCACTAAACGTTGCTTAAATGAATTGCCTTTACTGTAGCATAGCAACTTATTTATCCAGTCTTCACTGTTTTCAGCCTGTCTCTTTATCTATCCCTTGTTACATCTAGTATCTGAGTGTCTGATACTCTTCTGTGGATTTTAGCCTGACAACACCCATGTCAGGTAGGAAGTATTATTCTCCCATTTTACAGACATGGGGAAAACTGGGATTTCCACAAGGTCACAGGGGAAGTCCGGGGGTGAGCTTAGCATTTGATGCTGGCCTTTGGGATCTGGATGTACTGACATATATACTAAATTAGATTTACTAATCAGGCTGTGTAAGAATAGCAAATGTGGATAGCCTCAGTTTTTGTAAATAATCGTCTTCAACTACTTGTAGTCGTTGTGTCTTGGGTTTTTATTCTTTTCATATCTAGTTCCAAAGACTATTTAAGCATTACATGAATTACACTAATGACACAAAACTTGAATTTTTAATTCAGGGATTTTTTTACACTATGTTATTTCATTTCCATAACATTATATACCAAAATTCATGTGTAGACTTACAGAGAAGAAAGAAAAACTGTTCTGTATTTACTTCACCCAACATTTCTGTAAGAAAGAAGAAAATATGTAATGAGTCTGGCAAGGCATTACAGACTGACGTAATAGTGATGAAAAAAAAAACCATTTCAGTGATATCACACAAAATGATGAAAACCATGTTTTGTATTTAAGATTGGAGTGGTGTTTAAGAATTCAAACGGCTGGTTTTGGCAGACATCTAATTGTAATACTGTAGCATCGCTGCAGGCAATTTTCTTTGATTTAATTAGATGAACTGTGGTATTTTTTTCTCTTTGCAAAAAGGCTTTATTATGTAGAAATGAAATATGTATAAATTTAATTTTTAATCTTGTCACTACAGAGTAGGAAGGAATAAGCTGATTCTTTTAATTTACCCTCTTTGTTTAAGAAAAAAAATTAAATTAATCTTATCACAAATGTTTATGAGTAATTGATTTGAGTTTTGCACTCCAGTCAGAAGTGATAGAGTTAAGATTGCTCTGTGTTTCTTTCTGAATTGAATCTACTCTGACCATCTTTCAGTGTGTAAACACAAACAATTTGAAGCCTCAATTATGTTATTTTTCCTCCAGACTATGATAATATTACCACTTAAATCAGAGTTTGGGCTAGGAAACAGATCAATCCAAAAGATTTACTCTGCAATTTTTCTTTGTTTGTGGATGTTTCATTTGTCTTTTTTTTTACATAGTTGTCTGTTAAGTTTAACTCCAAAAAATAGTTGATCACCAAAGATTCTCTTTAATACTTATTTCAGGGTTTTTTTTTGTGGGCCAAATCCAGAGGAGATAATCTTAAGTAAATTGTAAGCAATTATAATTACAGGTAATCAACACTACTCACAGGTTATACGTCATCTGTTTTCAAGCAAATCTTCCCCACTGATTCAAATCAGTTGGCCATTTCAGTTTCCCAGATCCGAGCATGATCTTGTAATGTCCAATATCTAGATCATGGTATTTATTAATTTTTCAAATATTGATTGATGTGAGATATCTTCAAAATTCTGTAGAACCATCCTTGTGCTTCTCTCTAGGATGAAGCCAAAATCCAAAAATCCAACTTCATAAAAGGTAATGAAAAATTTCCACTCACTTCCTTGGGAGCCAACATTTTGCTCTGTATATTAAGATGGCTGATTCAGGAGCTCTTGAAATACAGGACAGAACATCCACTGGTTTCAGCACTGGGGCTGAGGCTTCCCTTGTGTTTAAGCTGTGGCTTTTACTCCATGAAACCTCAGGTTTTTTACCAGCCTGACAAAAATGTTTTCTTTCCAGTGACGGTGGGGATGGTAGGACAGTTAATTGAATTATCGTCTGCTGTCAAATTGCTGCAAAAAGGGCATGAGAGTATTTGCATCTTTTTTTTTTTTTTTGCTTGTCATTGAAAAGTGTTGATGCACTTTAAGTTCTTGTCTGATACCAATTTTAATAGCAGACGAGTCCACAGCGATTAACACAGAACAGTCAAGGCTGTATAGGTCAGATCTGTGCTCAGACACGTTATCTAATGAATCTTTTTTCTTTCTGTAAATACTTTTATTCTAAGGAGTGAAACGATAGAAAATTCATCTTGAATTGTGTATATACTTCTTATAATGATGAAAGTGATAAGATCACACTCTAGTCAGAACAGAAGGGTTTTTTTTAGATTATTTTTTCTTTTTCCAGAAGAAGGCATTTTCCAGTGCATTCATAAGAGGAAGAGTTTCTTCTTAGAATTTATGATTTTTTGGTTCCAAAAAATGTTACTTGGCATTTGTTAGATTTAAACAGACTTAAAAAAAAAAGCTCTCAAAACGATATCATATATTACGTGTCAGTATTTTTAAAATAAAAATTTCAGTTTGGCCTGAAATGAAAATATTCTTTAACTAGTTTGTTTCCACAGCATAACTGTGGAAAAGAAATCAATTTATTCACAGTTCTCATTCTGGGTAGTTAAGTTCAGAGTTTTTTCTTTGTTTCAATCTTTTTTGTATTTATTATTTTGTTGTTGTTGTGGTTTACATCAGTGAATGAAAAAAATCTTAGTGATAAGCACTTTTTGCGTGCACTTTTATGAAAATATTAGATGTCTTCTCAGAAATGGAGTGCAAAGATTTAGCCCCAATCCAGTTTTCTATCAATCCATGCAGTATTAGCAGAGAGTCTGATTTCCACATGTGATTGATTCTCAAAGTGGAGCATGTTTGGCTGTCTATTCATTAGTTCCAAACACCAAATATAAGACTAGGTTGTTCACTAGTGTAAAAGAAAGTAGCTTCAGATCTCTCTTATTTCTGCTAAAAATAACAACCATCTTGCTCCAGATTGCTCAACAGCATTCTTTTTTTTTTTTTTTTTTTACAGTACAGACCCCAGTAGAAAAAAGAAGACAGGATTTTGTAGAGCCAGGAGAAATTTTCTTTATAGAAGGGAATGTCTCATCATCTGTTTAAGCCAGCTTCCCCATGCCTTTGTTGCTACAGTGAGCACAGAGGAGAGTGGGTGCTGGAGCAAACCCAGTGTTTTAAAAATTAGCACCGGGGAGAGGGAATCAAGACTGTAAAGTTTTGTTCTGGGCTAGCGGCAGTTCTTGTAAAGGGCATTTCTGCTTTTGTTTTTATTTCAGAAGGAATCCAAACCACATTTGTAGAGTAGATAGTTTGCATGTGCACT
>NW_009224218.1:0-31905 GCF_000690835.1 Fulmarus glacialis | reverse complement strand
GAACCGCTAGTAAAATGTGCTACAATGTAATCTGCTATATGGAGGGGTTGTAAGGAGTAATTATTGTTTGCAAATCTCTTCGAGTTCCTCAGAAGAAAGATGCTATAAAAGTACAAAATACTGTTGTTATTATTATTATGAACTTCTAAATGCCAAAAACTAGGCAGTAATAATAGAAGTGCTGAAACAACTTTAACAATAGTGATGTGAACACATTAAGCTGTAATAAAGCCAGAGTCAACTAAATCAATCAAGTAGGCCTTGCAAACTGCTTGTTAGGACAAAATTGCATCTTTTCTAAAATAAATACAAGAGCAGATTCTCAGCTGGTGTAAATTAGTCCAGCTCCACTGGAGTCAGAGACTTGGATTTAAAATGAGACTTGCAATTTTAATTTTTTTTTTCTTTTTCTTTTCTTTCTGCCATTGTTCATCTATGCATGAGTGTCTGTGTGTGTCAATGTGTGTGTATTTGGATGTGCATGCTGCAGAAACACCAGTGCTGACAAAATTTATATCAGCTTCATTTAGGAGAAAAGCCAACGTTATGACAATTAAGTTTCATTTCAAACAGGAAAAGCCTCTTGTGTGCTACCCATACACAGGTGAAGTTCTGAAATTGTTTTTTTCATCTGACTTGTGCTCTGTAGAAAATGTCTCTGCATCAGTCTTTGTGGATGTTATGTCAGAAGAGAGGATGTTTTTGTAAAGCAGAAAAGGGACCATGGGAAAGTATGTTTAGTCGTGTAAAAATAGGAGGTATACACTACTACTTACTACTTTTCTCCTGCCCTTCATTGATTCTTGCCCTGACTTTTGGTAATCTTTACAAGATTATCAAACAAAACTACTTAACCATCAAATTTAAATGATAAGTAAGGAAACCGATTTTACAGAAGATCGAACTGAATTTTCAAAATATTTTGAAGCAGTTTCAATTAAGTACTTTTTCTAATTGTTTTAAAGTACTTTTACTGTTTCAAAACTTGCTTAGATCTTGCTTTTAGAAAGTACTCGGACAACATGTTAATGTCATAATCTGACTACACCAAATTTGTACGTCATTTTGTGATCCTGCAGAAAGATAGTATATAAAGCATGTATGAATAAATATGTCTAAATTAATATCTCGTGGCCATGATGAATGATGTTTTTTCCTGGAAGCAAAACAGTTTTCATGTAACTATTATGAAAATAAAATTTCATACTGGCTTACATGGTCAGCCAAACTTTTGTAGGCAGAAATAACAGGGAAAGAAGAAGTAAGGGAATCTGAAACTCAGTACTGGTTCTGTCACTGACTTTCTTGTTTGTTCTCAGCCTTCATGTGCTTAAGTGTAAAATGAGGATCATAACACCTAAATTACTCATTGTTACACTGATTATAAAGGTGAGAGAGTTTGAGTCTCCATGCTTTCTGAATAGAGTTTCACATCTTTGATTTCAAGAGCTAGGTATGGACCGGGGGAAGAAGTGTGAAGGGGGAGTTAAAGTCCAGAATGCCAAAGAATACGTATTTTGAACTGTGACTTGATGACTGATATAGTATGAACCCCAACTCCAAATCCAAGCAGATGTTTCAGATCTGTGTTTGAATATTGCAGCTTGGGACCATGCATAGTTCTAAGATACTTATTATAATTTATTATTAATAGGAGTAATGATTGATATTGTTGCATTATTTAATAATTGCACTACTTTCATTATTTAATAATAATTATTATTTGCACATGCAGATCAGGTAGTTAAGGTTCTTTTACATAAGAAATGCAAATAGAGATTAATGAGTGATTCATAGCAAGTAAGATAATTTGATAATTTTTCCCCCTGCATTTAAGCATCATTTACTTTAAGCGATCCTCGGTATTACCATTGTGTGCTCGATTGCATGGTAGTGAAATCACTACTGAAATCACAAGGAATTGTTTCTTTGTCCTGATTACTGGAGCATGGCTTACACAATGCTTGTTAGCTCTTTGTCTGTCTTGACAGCTAAGACTGTAATCCCTTTAAATCAAGAACTGTTTTCCAGTCGACCTCTGTATAATGCCCAATAAAATGGTGCCCTGGGCTCTTCTAAATAATTAGATGCAAGTCAGTAATAAAAAACAAATTTTGGTGCAAATATTTCTAGAAAATAAATATTGATAAACGTGTTCTAGAAGTATTTGAGAAGCCTCTGGAAAACTAATTTCTGTAAATGAGCACTATGACTATTGAACATAATACCTGTTATTTGAGTAAAACAAGGAGAAAACCAGCCAAATGATCATAAACATGGTCAACATTTCTTTTTTTTTATCCATAAAAGTATTTGTATAAAATCTAAAATTTATATAAAGCTTTTGGAATTATATGCAATCTCTAATTAGCTTCTTGGTACTTAGTGTGGTGATCTTTCCATCTCATGGCTGGCATTGTGGCTCTAAGCTTTTTTGTTCACCAAAGATACATGTAAATTAAAAAATAATGTGATTTATATAATACATGAGTTGTTTTTCCACCATCTTCACAAGTAAGTACCTAACTAACATCACTAAAAAGAACTACGCTATCCAGGTAGCAATGTTAAATACTTGCTCAAGTGTTTGTAGGATTGGAATCTTACAGAAAACCTAAAAAAAGTTAGATCCACCCCCTCTGGTTATCTTTAATCCCAAGTTTGGGGTGCAGAGTCAACCTGTAATCAGTTTGGGGTTTTTTGGTTGTTTTTTTTTTTGTTCCTACATCGGAAAAATTCTGCAACAAGAAGCACCGGTAGCATTTTGAGAAAGTTCTGCTTATGTAGAAGGTTTTCTGTTTGGGTAGACACTGCTCAGCATGCAATTAGTAGTGTCCATTCTTGTTTTTATAAGCAGCATTTCAGCAATTAGGAACTTTTTAATTAAGTCAACTGTGTTCTCAGCTTGAGGTTTTTTGGGTGCACTCTTCCTCAGGAAAGTGAGATAACATGCAACCAAGACTTATTTTCTTTTTCTGCAGCAGTTTTTCCAACTTCTACTCTCTAATAAGTCAGTGCTCCCCTTTTAAAGACTTTAGTGCAATTTTTTAAATTATATTTTTATAGCTTGTGTCACCACTGCTACCATCAAGATTCCTCTTTCAATAAGATGCTGATTGGATGAATATGGCTTCCAGTAACTCAGCCTTTGTTTTGTAAAAACATTATTACAACATTGTATAACACTTTAGAAATGTTTCAAATTTAGGCTGGCGTGGTGACTTAGCAGACTAGGGGGCTAACATATGGAGTCTGCTACACACTAGAGACTGTGGTTTTATTGCTGGCACCACTAGTCAAGTCAGGATTAGCAACCATGGTATTTTCAGCAAGATTTGAGATCACAAGGCCTCAGGTGTGATTACCTAACCCTTGCCAGAAGTAGAAGAAATATTGACGGGTGAAAATAAAGATTGATTTAGTATAATGGGAGGGATACTTTTGCTATAAGGGCTGCATTTTTCTTAGGATTAAATCATTTCCTTTGTTTTCCATTAAAATAATCAAGCAGTTCAAAATTCAAAACATACCCCAAATGGTAGCCCTTGCTGGGTGCAGAGCCACCCGTCGGGACAGTGACCCTTAGTAGGATACCACTGGCACCTCTACTTGTCCTCGGCTGCAGCTGTGAATGTGCCAGACCTTGAAAAACAATTTGAGAAGCAAGCAAACAAGCAAACAAACAAAAAGATTCCTTTTCATATGAACTCACAGTGCGGGCAGGATCCCAAGCAAGATGTCTCTCATCTCAGCCCTGTGTCTGCTGTTGAAAAGCGGAGAAAAGAGGAAGAACTTCCTTGGGAAAGACAAGCTGGCTGAGAGTGGGAATGATACGCTTTAGGTGTTGATTATAGTGTAATAACTAATGGTGAGATTTCATTAGAAAGTAAAAGAACGCATCTGTAGGAGAAAACAGATCCCATTAAAGAGCTGCATAGAGCCTTCTTTTTGTTTAATGGTAAAAGTACAAAGTGACAATATCAGAACAAAAATAAAATAAGAGGGGAACGCATTCTCTATCTTAAAAAAAAAAAAAAAAAAAGAAAAAGTGGCAGTTAAAGCCAATAAAGTCCTTTATTTGAATGCCATTAGTGGGTTTGGCAGCCATCCGCGCCATCTACTTCAGAGGAGCACTGCACAGATTAAGAGAGGCTGGATGCTAATTTGCACATATGGAAATGCTTTTTCTCGCCGTTCCGATGGCTCTGTTGTGGACAGATGGAATTAGTGAGCACTCCAAAGCCGTGAAGGCAAACACATAAAAAAAAAAAAAAGCCCCCTCTCCTCCTTTCTTCTTCTTTCTCTCTTTCTTTCGTGAGAAACTTCAGACTTGAAATAAATAACATTAGCAGACCGCTCTCCCTGGCATTAACAAGCTATTTTATCATATTTCAATTGCAAATCATTTTTTAACTGGGAGTTATAGTCATCTTAGTTAGAACCAAGCGTGCCAAAAAGGATTGGCAAATTAAGGACAATCTTCAGATAAATTTGGCCTTATATGCTGTATATAGATCCCTCTTCACTTTAGACTGTGCCTTGCAACACTCCCTTTCCTGACAGTGTTCAATAACTATGAATCATATTTTCTCTTTCCATTCCTTACACTTGTTGTACAAGTGACACTTTCATCTATCTTATGACCAGAGTGTGTCCTGACATCTTGCTGGGATGTGGAGCAGAGAGTGGCCTTAGGGGGGAAGATGATGATAAAAAGTGGCTTCTGACCAGGGTCAAAATTCAGTCCCTGCATTTCCAGCCATACAAAAGCCATTTCACCTGTCTGCCTTTGGACTACTGGATACTCCGCGGACAAACTGCAGGAGGCAGTCACAAGAGAGCAGCCTGGGCTCTTGCCCAGGAAGGAAGGTGTAGGAATTCTTCCTGGGGCTTTCCCCTGGGCAGCACGGTTCCCCACCAACTCCAAAATAGGGCTGTGCCTTCAACATGATTAAAACACTGGAAAAAGGATCAATCCAAGGAGACAAGAATCACTTTTATCTTGCTAATTTACAAGGGGAATTTCATATGCACCTTATCTATTGGCAGTCAAACAAAGCAGATGCATCATTCTTTAAGGCAGGCGAAAGTTAACGACCTTTGTTGCCAAATGTCTGTCTAACCATTTTTTAAAAATTTCTTTGAAATCAGCTGGCACCAACAATTAGCACCCGACCACCCCCCAAACTTTGGATGAAATGAGTGCCGGAAACTGAATCAGGATTAAAATATGGTAAATAACACCTCTCTCTGTGCACCGTGACTGGCTTGCTGCCACTAGCAAGAAGGTCTGTGCACAGTTCAGCCTCTCAGAGGCCAGTTTTGGTCTCCTTTAAGCTACATAAATCCATTCAATAAGGCAATACACCCTCCTAACTAAAGGCAAAAACTGGGCTTTTGTAACAGCACCTGACTGGGATCTCTCCGTTACTGTGAGATGAATGGTTCAGAGGGGAATCCAGGTGTCTTAAAGCTCCTTCAGTCTGGCCTTTTTCTTCTCCATTCTCTTCACCAAACTTCTGAGAGTGCCTCGGTGATCTTAATGGATTCACAGCTGAAAACAGTGATGAAACACACCATTTACTTGACTCTCACTGAAGAACCAGCTACGAAAATGCATTTTGCAGCCAAGTGATTTTTTTTTTTTTTTTTTTTTTAAGGGCAGTATTCTGAGCATGTTTCTTTGGTGGCATCAATCACAGCTATCAGGCGAATTGAAAACATGTGCACTTCAGGCAGAGGAACAAAATGTTGTTTGTGATCAGTTCCACTTGGTTATTAGCTTTACTCTGAAGAACTTCACAGTTTCTATAGAAGATGGTACCAAAGGAGAGATGTAATGAATTGCTATCAAAAATGGTGACTGCACGTCTTCCTTTCTTTCTCTTTCTGTCTTTTTATTTCTTTTCCTTCTTTTTTTCTTCTTTTCTCTTCCCCCCCACCCCACGCCCTCCCCCCCACCCCGAGCATCCCAAGTGCTCTGATGCCAGAGGCTGGAAGGATTTTGCTTCCAAAGAGCAGCATGTGGCTCTGGAGTGACAGATTCCTGACTGCTGCTCCAAGGCATTGTTCACAGTGAACAGGGAGGCTCTGACCTCTCTGATCACACAGCTGAGAGAGGAGGAGAGCATGCTACTGTTATAACTCTTACTCCTCTCTTTGTGTAAGTGCGTCTAATGGGGACACACATTTATACTGCTCTCTTCCTTTAGAGAACAAGGCCCAGTCTTGAACTCTTTATTCAGGCTAAACTCTTGCTGAAGTCTATTGAAGCCAATGTCCTTCAGGAGGCTCACTCCTCCTGTGCTTCTTGATGCATAAGGAAAGTATATCTTCCAATTCTATTAGAGATATTTTATATTCCTTCCCTCCACCTTGCCGTATTCATATTTCCCCTTTTTGCCACTGTAGAGCCCTGGTGCTATTCTCTACCCAACTACCTTTTGGTGTTTTGAGGACAGTGTCATTGTTCTTCTCTGGTGTCACAGATATAAGGAGGAGAAACAACTTGCAAACTCCTTTCCCTATGTAAATCTATATACCTTTTAAATAAACCTTTAGATTATGACAGTTTTATCAGACAACTAAACTCAGACCTCACCTCATTCTACATAAGGCACAATGATAGTGATTAGAATATGCTCCTGGAATCCAGAAAGTCGGAGGAAAACCTGCACTCTTTGCAATAAAGCTGGAATTTCACTCAAGTTCCTTACCAGCTTGACAGTAACCCCCTCCCCATTTCCCCACTAAATGTATTCATATTTCCCATATGATTTCAATGGCTTTGAAATTTAATCCCAAGAGAAGAGATTTTAAATTGCTGTTATTATTCACAGATAGCAGACCCTTAAAATATCTGAGCTTCAAGGAATTGCATAAAAAATAAAAAATGCATAATGATCATATAGACACTGTTGAGGCTTGTGATATAAGATCCAATAAAGTATTTGTAAAAATTAATACTTTGCGGAAATGCTGGTGAAGATTCTTAAAACTGGAAAGTTTCATTTTTGCAGTGACTTTACAGGAAATTTAACAGAAGTATTTAATTTATAAGAAAAGTATATATTTTGTGAAAGTTAAGCACAGGGCGTCTTCAGGGGAAAAGATCCACAACCCTGTTTGGGAGGATGAGGGGAGCTGTAAATTAAAACAAGAAAAATCCAACCCTGAAATATTTGTATTTAGCTTGATTTTTTTTTTTTCTATTACTGTTCTGTTTCTCTTCAGTTTTATTCATTTATTTATTTATCAATTTAAGAAATGCTAAAATGGTAACTTAGAATTCCTCCAAAAGTGAAAATTGAGTAACAGAAGTGGTGAAAGGATTCAGCATCAAATTATTTAATTTCTTACTATTTTACCATAAACATAGGTATCATATTAATGATAAACAAACTCGTAGAAATCTTCCAGTAAAACCTGCGTATCCAAAAATGGAAACATGAAGAGAGTCATTCAGAAGAACTACTGGCAAAATAATAATAATTAAAAAAAAAATAAAACAAAGATTTTTTTTTTTTTTTGTCAGAACTGTCTGCTCTCTACTCTGTTCTTTCTACTTATTTCTGCCTAAGAAAACCAGTTAATGCTGCTTGGGATGGTAATGTAGCTGGACTTCCCAGCAGAAGACTAATAGAAGTAGGAGAAACACAGCAAACTACCCAAAGCCTGTGGTGGGAGGCTGCATTTCAGCCAGCTAACCCTTTTCTCAGCTGCCACCTAAACTTCTAAATCCTACTAGCATGGTAAGTTGCTTTGTTAGTCCTGAGTGTCTGCAGCCTGCACCAGAAGAGAAAACAAGGAGCTGTGGTAAGTTGTCATAGCTCCTCTGTGAGAAAGAGAGCACCGCTCTGGGAAGACTTCTTAAACAACACGGATCCAGGCTGTGTCCTCCAGTCATCAGGACATTGGCACCAAACTTCAGGGGACTCACTCCCCAAGGAATTCCGGACAGCCTGAAGGATTCATGACTCCTTATTGTCAAGAGTAATCAGTCCTTTGTGAAGTAGCAAATGTACCACAGAGATATGAAATCTACCTGAGTTCTTTCGAAAACACAGCCATCCAACCAAAGATGAAAAATCCATGCTGGTTTTAGCTATCCAAACCAGTTTTGATTTTATCTTTATTGAGTAAATGCACAGCGGCAATGTTCTGAGATCAACAAAAACTTCTTCCAGTTGAAGCTAATAATTACTCTGAGGTTCAAGGCTGCTCTTGAAATTTAAACAACCTCCAAGGCTCAGAGAGTGAGGCTTTTCCCTTGAGTGGGAAGTGAGGAGATGCACAGCTTCATTATCCTTTGGGCTGCTGATACATTTCACCATGAGATATTGTTGCCCTTCCTGAGAGGTGGTTTGAATTTTTTCCTGGAGGGAGACTTCAAGTCGGCTGTAAGTATGGCATGCTCAGCATCCCACCCTCTGCTGACCCACCACCAGTTTGGACGCAGCCTACCTGAGCATGCTTGATAGCGTGATCCAGCCTGCAGGGTCACACATGCTCCAGTGTGTGCACTTTGGCCACACCAGAAACTAGTTTCTTGGGCTTGCTGTCTGCATAGGAGGCAAGTCTGGTCTTTAGGGTATCCTCAGGAAACAGGAAAACTGAACCTTTCATAACACTCAATACATTACATGAAACTGTTCAGATGTGACAGTGAAAAACATCCTATAAAAAGCTAAAGAGCTCAACAAGTACTATTCCACCTGAATAATGCTTTACAAGAGCTTGCATAGATACAGACTAGCTCTGTACCCTGTAAATCCTCTCCCTATCTGTGTGTTCCTACCAAATAACTTCATTTGAGTTTCTTTGTTTCTGGACTCTTTGGGTGGTTCCTCAATTCCAGGAAGCTGTTCTTGCAGCCAGAAACGTGGCCCGGTTGCAGGGTGCAGAAAATATGGGGTGTGCTGGCATGAGCTGCTTCTTGTACTCTTATCCCATGGCGGGTCCCAACCTGCCTTTATTTGTGTATCTGACCTTATCTTCTGTTAATAATTTAAACCCAGTCCCCAGAACAGAGCAGTGTCACTTTCAAAGATGAGAGGATTGTGAACATTTGGCGTTCTGTCTGTCCACAGAAAGCGAACAATTAAAATGTTTTCAAAGACGTTTAATTAGAAAGCTACATAAAAGTAATAGAGGAAGCATAAGTTGAAGGACCATCTATTACAGAAATAGTGAAGGATTCTTGGAACTGCACTGACCATAAGCTCCTGTAAGCTGCAATTTCAATACACAGTTTTAAGTAAATTCCCTTTTCAGCTTCACTTGTCCCACATGAAAGAAAAGCTAACTTTAACACAGCAGACAAGAGTCCTTAAAACGAAGCAAGAGGAATTTTTTCTTTAAGTGGAACATCATGGGGCTCATCAGAGTATTTAATAGTATTTTCCCTCCAGCTGTTTTTATTTATCTTTAAACTTCCAATAAAAGTTATGTTTTATTTCAAGAAGCAATCCATAATAAACTTTTCAGCTGATGGTAGTGGTTAGTGCCTGTGCCACCAACAGTGATGATTAATTCTTTGGAGAAGAAACAAAAATGACTCTTTGCTATGCAGCACCTATCACAATGAATTTGAGTAGGGGCATTTGGGCCCTACCACCAATTTTCAAATTAAAGGAAACAATAATCTCATTCCATTGCTGTATGATAATGCTGGGAACTTGAGATGGGGTCAGTTTCTTACTGGAAGGCAAACTCGGAGCAATTCCTGGTCTGGTACAGCATTACTATTATTCCACAGTAATGATATGTCTCTCTGGGCTAGGTACTGTACAGGCATGGCGTGAGGGACAGGTCTTGTCCTAAGAACATATTGCCCTGAGTCTTTATGGACATACATATGCTTTTAACTCCGGGCACTGTCAATCAAACCTTTGAATTGAATGAGATGTTTTACATGTGCCAAGCTAAGCATATGTTGGTGCTATATGGGATCTAGGCCTATATAAGCATGGACCAAGGGTAAAGAATTTTACTATTGTTAGTACACAGTAAGTATACCAATTCTTTTCACTTTAAGTAGAGACGACAAAAACAGCAAGGCTACACATAAAATCCTCGGCTAAGACATGACTTCATTCAGGCCTGTAGCCACAAAAACAACTCCTTTTCTGACCCCAGGTCTCTGTCTCTTGCCTTCAGCATGCTGTCTGTTATAGCATCCTGCCTACTCCCAAAGGTCTATCTCATGGCTTCATGGAAACTCCTCTTCCCAGTACTGAACTAGTACAGATGGGCTTAGGCATTAATTCTGCTTTTGTCCAGCTGCTGACAAGGAGGAGGAAACTATTGAGACAAGCTCGATTAGAACCAGTGGCCTCTGGAGCTCACAGCACTGCCAGTTTCCATTGAGACAAAGCAGAATACTTACCCTGGTCAACACTCTCGATGCTAATTTTGTTGTGGGTCTTTTTGGCCAGGCTCTAAGCCTATTGTTTGGTGGAGCAAAGCTGATTTATGTCCGCAATGCTGAACCTTTTCTGTGTGGAGTTTCGTACTAAAACCTCATTTCGATAGTTGACAGAATATGTTTCATTACTGACTGTCATACATGTCCTTGGGAGAGGAAGGGCCTCCAAGAAGACATTTTTTCAGGAAGGATCCTGAAATTTTTACGTCACTGTGGTCAGGATTGGGCCTACTGTAGAAATATTTGTTTCTGGATTTTCCATTCATCCTGCCTTGGAGCACCTGGTCTTCCATTACTCTCTTCTGTGCCGGCTCTCATATCATATTTATTACCAACTTGTGTTATACTCACTATCCCTGTGTTTTACAATAGCGTGCTAAAGAAGAACACTAACATATGCCACTTGTTTGCCTATCTTCTCACCAGATGAGATGTTTCTGAAGTTGAGTGTATTGTTTTATATTTGCTAAACTTACATCCACAAAAAGATTGCTCTGTGCGTGTCTGTGTGCGTGTGTTACAAGAGGTGAGGTTAATGACAGGCTTCTTGTGTTTAGAGAGGAAGATATGCCGAGGAACTGAGGTTCGTTCCAACACTTTGGGCCAGTTTGCACTAGTTTCGTGTGAAATTCCCTGTTCTATACAAATGACAACTGCACATTCTCCTCGTGGAGAAACCCGGTCAGCCAGGGGCATGAAGTTGCCAAGGGCAGTTTGGAGACTGGTATTTCACTGATCTTTTAATAATATGATCCGAGGCTTTGTGAATAAAGGCCTTCAGACGAATGCAGAGTTCTGTGGGAAGCCAGTGGAGGGAGCAGAGGGATTAGAGGACTTGTTGGAAAGGTCTGCAGGAGTGTGTGTTTCTAAGCAAAATACGCAGTAAGAGCCAAAGTTTCCAAACTACTGAAACTTACTGCCTTTGGATTTGTTAATGTCATTCAAAAATAATAGTGCTTCCTCTAAAAAAAAAAAAAAATTCTGTGCAAAGAGCTATTTATTTCCAAAGAACTAACATTCACAAATACGGTGAAATCTTAACTCAGTAGGAATATTGCCACAGAATCCAGTAGGGCCACGATTATGGACCATTTGGTCAACCAGACATTGACCACAGGGCCAGGTATACCTGAGTTACATTTCTGAGCTTCTCAGTCATATGCTATGCAGATTTCACAAATTACATAGGTCCACAATTTCCAAAGAAAACTGCAACTTTTCTTGCCTTTTTTTTTATGGCTGTCCACATTGATCTTTCCAAAATTACCAGAAACTTTGGTCTTTATCTGTCTGTGGTCAAAAGCTAGTTTAACAGACTGACCTCACACAAGATAGTGAAAATAAATGCTGTTAGTATGGACTAGCTTCAACTCTGAGATCTGATCATATTCCCACAGACAGCCCACCATGCCTAGCTTTTACATGTGTAAGATCATTCACTGTTGCTGATACTTAAAGATAACACTGCACACAAAAAAAGAATTATCACATTTCTGCAGGAAATACTTTATTGATTCACTGCCAAATCTATAGTTGCTTTTATTTGTTTGTTTTGGCAGTTGTATCCCTTCAAAAAGTTTGCTTCTGTATTTTAAAATGCTTAAGGGTATCCTTTTAATTAAATTGTTGTTTAGTGCACATGCTGTACCATTCTTTACTTGCTTAAAAGCCATGTGTTGAGACACAGGAACTTCCCTTCTGCACTGTGACTTTAATAGTAAGAAAAACATATGGTTTAGCTCAAGTTTTTTCCTAAGGTTTGGCTGTGCCTCAGTTTCCTATCTCAAGGCTCTTACTTTATATCTTTAGATTATCTACCTCTAAAAAGCCAGGCCAATGCTCCATTAACTTAAAAGAAAGAAAATAGAGCCATGCTTGCCTCACACTTTCTCAATATGCAAGAAAACTTAAGCAAAAAATCATAGATTGTATCAGGTGTTTCAACTTCCTCACAAGTAGGAATCTCTATTAAAAGATAACAAAAATAACTCTTAAATTCTGGAGGAAGAATTGAAGTTTCTTGGAAAGACTACTCTTTGGAAATCTCAGTGTCCTGGCCTCCCTTTTTCCCCCTCACCCAACGCATGCACTCTTCTACCTTTGCATTCTGCAAGTGTAACAAAGGAACCCTGTGTCTTCTCTCATGCTTTTTTGCTTGTTTCTTTGAGGTGGAGTTTAAGAATATCATGGTAGCAAATTTGTTAAGTAATGCACACAAGTCACTTTTTGTGCCATGACAGTTCTCGGAGTTTTGAACGTGCTTTAAGAAGTCAGTGTGAGTGCTGCGAATCTCAAAGGAATGTTTGGTATTGATAGGTAAATCCAAACCAAGGTATTTCGGACAAAATGTAACTTAAACGTAACTTCAAGCCACAACTCTCTTCATGCTGCTTATCTCCAACACAGTGCCTTTTGATCAAGCCTGGCAATGTTTCAGACCAAAATAATACTCCAACCAAAGTTAAAGAGTGTGTTTGAAATAAAGGGAGACCAAATAAGAGCTTATAAGGGGACTTGGTTGTGATTTTAACCATGGACCATAATTATGGTTCCACATCCCTATTATTGCATCAGTCCAAGATACTGTTTCCTCCATTGTTTCCATGGGAACATCCTGATGTGTGGCATTACCAGAAAGTGTTTAACTAATGTAAAAGGTAGTGCTTATAGGCACAACAGTACAGCAATTCTGCATCATAAAAAAAAAAAAAAAAGAAAAAGAAAAATCACTTATCTAACCCTAGCATGCATGCAGGCACAGGACAAGGGAATAGTTAGATTTTTAATTAAACTCTCCTTATGTACTCCCGTTTCCATGTAAAAGGTGCGTAGCCAAAACGCTATTTACTTGCATAACTCGTTCGTTCAAAGAAATGAGTCTCTGGGAGTGCATTTTCCTCTATTAATGCCTGAGTTTAGTATTAACCTGAGTGCTTAAATGAATTTGCTGATCGCAGCTAAGACTCACATAGACCTTATTCAACATCAGTTACACACACCGTTTGGCACCTGTAGCAGCGCCTACTTAAAGGAAGCCTAACTTTAAAGCAGTACACAGAGATATTTTCTTTACTCTTTCCAGGAGAGTTGAGTTTCTACCTTGAAGTTAGGTTTAAAGTAAATACACACTGAGCAGGAGACAGAATACAAGCTTTGCCTTCCCACTCTCTGGCTCACAAACAGAGAATTTTAGTCTCCAAATTTTCATCTTTATGAACTCTTTATAACAACAGTTTTGTGTTTGTTTAAACTATGTTCTTTTTCCACCATTTAAGTCAAAGGCTATCTCCTTATATAGTGCAGATGATTTAAAAAATGACCTCTTGTTTAAATAGAATATGACACTCTAATAGAATAGTCTCTAATAATTTATAGGACAAATCTGGCAGCACTACACATGCTGGGTAAAATGTGAATAGGACTACACCCAGACTAAGGCACTGCTCAGCATAATTAAGTGGTCTCAAGTCCTTGATGAGTAAAGAAAAAATCTAGCTTAGTTAGAAAAAGAAAGAAGAAAAAAATCATGTGAAATTCTGAATTGTGGTAACTAGAGACAGACTGAAGCTGCCAACTTTGGATTCAGAGAGCTGGTTGGAGGGATATTTAATGTTTTAGCATATGCCAACCTCAATTAAGAAAGGAAAGAAGGAAACCCATTGGTTTTTTCACTGAATGGAAGGTATTTTCTGCATAATACCATTATTTCCCACAATGCTACCAGTCTGTAACAGCCAGCTGACCCAGGAAAGCAGAGGCCAGCATTTTGAATCCTGGATCCCTTGAAGATGTTTCTTAAAGTAAAGTTATAACTGCTTTTCAAACTGTCATAGCTATTTTGGATTTTAATTGGATATGTGAATACTTCTCCCTGCTGGAATATCAGGTCTCTAATTTAGAAGTGTTTCTGTAAGCACTTAGGTATGAACTTCATCCCTTCACAAAGAGGCCAACCAGTCCTGTGCATCTGATGCAAGGAATCTAGCCTTTGAAGTTTCTCTGTAGACTCGACGGGCTGGGATTTCACTCAGTACCTGATAACTGCACCACTTCAGTTCCTCCTCAGCCAGTCTCTTGAATAACCAGCATGCAATCACCACGATGGCACTGCAAAATAAATAAGGTCCCTCACAAGGGAGGAAAGAAAACTAAGTTAAAATATGTGCTGACATAGAGGGTGCAATTCCAATGACATCAATGGAGTTGTGTTTATTTACATCACCAGAGAATTTGGAATAATCTTGCCTGCTTTGTCACAAGCATGCTACACAAGTTTGAAGATTGTTTAAAGACCCCATTTTAGCTCTGTTGATTACTCAATCTCTGCAGTCATTTATTGCTCCAATGCTACAAAGTAAGAGAGATTATCCCTTAATTAGGTGATTTTTATCCTTGTAACATCTTGACTGCGCTAGATCTTCATTAAGGTTTTGGTTTTTTTTCCCCCTGCAACTTTCTTGAATCAGCTTTCATGTTTCTCTACTCTTTTCCCTGATGAGTTGTTGATCCAGGGACCAATGAATGTTAGTAATACATCTATTTATGGCCTAATCATTATGAATATTTTTAAACATACTTCAGAAAATTATTTGTAGGCTATGCACTCAAAAATGCTTAATCCCTATAAATGCTTAGAATGAGGAGTTGGGAAGTTCATCTATGTGTGGATAAAACACTCTTTAAAGCCTGTGTTCTTCTCTGTGTAAAACTTGTTCTGTACAAACATGGAACAGTATTGCATCCAATTGTTACAATTTTATGAAAGTAAGAGTTATACACTTTTTTAGCAGTTCTGCCTGCATACAGTGCAGTTTACAAAAAGGCTTTTAAGATGTTTAAGAAGAAATTAAGCTAATGGTCCTATCTCTGTTTTAACTATGACATGATATAAGAATTACCGAAAGTCTTTGAAGGTAATACAAAAATTACTCCAAGTCATTGTGACTAACAGAGAATAAAGTATTTGGCTATGTTTTTAATTAATAAAACTGTGCTTTATGACTCTTCCTTGCCTCAGTATTTGAAGTACAGTATGCAAATTCTTAATGGAATATAAACATTAACCCTTTCCCCCCATTGCCAGCAGTGACTATAGTAATGTATAAGTAGCAGCTGAAATGAAATGCAAATTGTCCATTCTCCAATGCCAAGCAATCAAGGATTGACTTTAGGTCTTAATTAAGGATTTATATGAAATTTGAAATCAGTACTAGACATGG
This sequence comes from Fulmarus glacialis, assembly GCF_000690835.1. NCBI lineage: Eukaryota > Metazoa > Chordata > Aves > Procellariiformes > Procellariidae > Fulmarus > Fulmarus glacialis. The sequence goes on along the minus strand of NW_009224218.1, from coordinate 16,260 downwards.
TTTGCACCGCCACCAGGACAACAAAAAAAGATTTTAAAGGTTAACTCATTAATATCCAAAATTAACCGCACAAAACTTCCTTCTGCTGCAAGCAAATGAGCAGACTGGAATTGTCACATTATAAGTCTTTCAGAAGAGGTTCAACAAGCACTTGTAAGACAGATATCACTGCACTGATCCTACCTTGAGACATGAGGAAAGGCTACACGATCTTTGGAAGTCCTTCCCATGCTTCTTTTCCAAGATTATATGATTCAATTCATAGGCATTGCTCCTATGGCAAAAGGCAGGCGAGTGGATTCTCGTATCTTTGATGACAAATCCACGGCCAATTTGCAAGACAGGGTATGCATTTATGATCTAGATAATGGCATGTTGTTTTTGTTGTTATCAGCATGTCCCATGGTTGGTGCAGATTTGCCATCCTGGCTGACAGAATTATTATGTTTGAGGGGCCATGTTAACATCTCTTGCAAAAGAAGTTGTAGGGGAGGGTACTTTTGAAAAGTCTAACCAAAATGATAAGAGCAGCATAAATGGATAAGACTCTCAGTCTCTTGTTTTCGAGTGAGTGAGAAGTGGAAGGCTTTTGACCCAGAATTCTTATCTCTGACAACCCATATTCTCCAAAATATTACCAGTATTGGGAAGGCATTTCAATGATGAAAGAATAGAAGAAAAGATGTGCATACTCCTAAATTGCTTGGGATTTTCAATAGAAAAAAAAAATCCCTCTGATGTGCTGAAGAAAAGCAATTGATGTGTGTAGGATAGGCAGCTATGGAGGGCAGCAATATTTTGGTGACAGAACAGTGTTTTGTGCCTAAGTAAACTTGTGCTTGGAGGCATAGAAATTCCCCAGTTTCCCCAGGGCACCAAAACCTCTGGAGCCAACACTGGATTTGTGGCAAAATCTGCAGATGGCTCTGCAGGAGGAATGCATACAGCTGTGTACAGCTGGTTTATAGCTGTTTGGCTTTGTATTGGCAACTCAGTTAACTAGATAGCTTGTTGTTGGTGGGGACACAAAAACAATATCCACAGATGCTAACACCCTCCCCCTCAGTGGGTTTAGCACTTGAACTGGTATCAATAAGCTTGTTCCTTACCTTGATGAAGATTTACTGCTAGTTTATGCTTTCCCTTCAAGTGGGGGAGGAGGGTGCTTTAAAATAGGGTTGTTAGCTTTCCTTAGTTCTAAAACAGGCTTTGAATTAGTTCTTTTATTTCTTTGTGAAAACACCGGAATAAGACACCAGGTATAAATGGTGATAGCCTTATTCATAACTCTCTTCTGTCTGCTTCTGATGTCAACCATGAGAATACTGAGATAGATAAAGTCCAAAGTTAACATGGAAGAATTTCTGACCTGGCATTTTGTGCTAAATTTCTGATCTATCAGAAAGTAACAATATTTTAAAGTTTATTCCTATCCTTTAAAAAAAACTTCATTTTTCTGGAAAAAAAAAAAAAGCCATTTTATTTACTTTATTTTGGGAAGTGTAGAAATTTTGTTTCAAAGCTAATTTTATATTCCTGTATTCTTTTTATATTATATCAACCCATGCCAAAAATAGCCATGCATAATCTGCTGACAGATTATAATATGGCATTGGTTAAAATGTTCTATTGCTTTTCATTTGTTCATTGTTTTTGTAACAAAACACAAACTTGTAAAATTTGGGATCAAGCAGAATGTTTCAATCAGTACTAAGTAGCATCTGCCCTAAAGTCTAAAAATAATTTATTTAAACATTTTCTTTTTTTACAGGAAACCTAATCATATCCATGTAGCTTTGGGGGGGGGAAGGTCACTTGCCTTGAAACCATTCTTCTAACAAAATGTTCTGTATTAAAATTTTCCATATAGATCTAGTCAGCATAACTCTATAGCTGATTGAACAAATGTTCTCAAACAAGGCTGCCAAAAATTTATAATTCAGTAACACTTGTTGCTGGACATCCCCAATCTCTTTGGCCACTTTTAATTCAGAGATTCCAGGTCACTGACCAATCACTTAACAATGTAAAGTCTTTAAACCGAGTTCTTAAACCAAAAATTATTTCAATCCATGGGAACCTTTCCACTGGTGGCAACAGGTGTTAAGTCTGACCATGAGTAAAGGGTAAGTATGACAAAACACCTTCATAAATTGATTTTATTGGAGATGGATGATGGAGCTGTGACTCCCATACCAACTGCTAATTTATGCTAGAAAACAAACTGATTTTTGAGAGTTACAAACAGATTTCTTACTGCCAAACCATGAACCTTCTCCAAAGTCCATTGGGACTGTAGAACTTTTACTGATGATTCAGCGAAAGCAGGAGCATTGGAGCTCCCCTGTAATGTCATGTGGCTAATCACAGTTCTGTGGAACAGCTTTTCAAAAAGTAGATAAACAGAGATAATGGGGTGTTAGTTCTATCTCAGACCAACTTATCCCTGCTTAGACACATGCAGATAATTGCTCAGGAAATGACTCTTAACTGTAAGAGTGTGCAAGCACGTGCTTGTGTGCGTGCACATGTGTTAATACAGAGAGAGGTGCACATGTCCACTGCAACAAAAATTTGCTGGTGAAAAAGGGTACTTGGGTATAGTATATGGAACAAAATAAAAATGCACAAAAATAATTTCTCAGGAATATAACATAAATTTAACAATTTGTCTCTGAATAATTTAATTTGCAGTTTTAAGCTTTTAGAATTATGGTCTATTTATAATTGGAGTCACAGTCTGCATGTATTTTAAATGCAAAGAGAGGTTCCAACAGTCAAGTTATTATATTATTCGAGAGTTTAATTAATAACACACTAATTGTAGAAGCCAACATCAAGAGCCACACCATATTGTTTCCATTACATTTTGAAACTGAAGTGATTTCGTAATTAAAAAAAATTAACTTCTGCGTAAAGTGTTATCTTCTCATGAAGACATCTTTTGCTCTGTGAGTTCTCTTACTTTGCAGGCTGTAGGATTCTTCACCAGGTTCTACACTATAGCTTGCTTTTAGCTCTGAATAGTAGTGCATACTCTCACACTTACAGGGAAAGAAAAGCAACTCAGTCTTTTGTTAAAGTTCAGCTAAGCTCCCCCAGAACATAAATGTTTAGTGGCATGAGATTATTAAAAATGTAAATGAGTGAATATTAGAAAATTCCTGTACGAATAAGTATAAACAATATCTCCTGAGAAAATGCATATCATAAATAGTATGTTGAATGTGATTTAAAGATAACATATAAACTTAGTTCTAAAATACTGATTTGCCTTCATCCATGGATATTTGCTCTAACCAAATATGCAGGAATTTCAGAATTTGTTCTCTTTTGCCATTCTCACTAGTAAACCACCACCACTCCATAGCTTGATACACAGGTAGGTGCTGGGACATAGGGCAGGGAGGGACCAGGGCCCTCCTTCCACCCACAGACTGCTGCCTCCTCCGGGACCTGCTACCCTTCCACCCAGCACCTATGAGACCAATAGCAGCTATGGTCTGCTAGGCACTGGCTAGCATGTAGGATACATACCACAAGGTACCTTCCCCGACCATTTTCTCTCCCTAGCTGCCTTGCTCTACCCAGTTCTGCACAAGTAGGCTGGTTCTCCCGCCAGCACCCCTCCGCTCCCCCCTCCTCAACAACCATATTGCATAACAGCAGGATTTTGCCCTAAGCTGTTGTGCTGACTCCAGAATTTTCAGTCTTATAAACTCTCTGTAAATTGACAAAATATTCCTCCCCCTCCCCCTGCATTTCAAAAGAAACATCCTACTAACTTAGTGAGATCTTAGGGGCAATTAAAATAATAAATACTATGGAAACCTGATAGTTTTGCAGTGCAAAATCAATACTAAAAATAATACATATATCTTATTACCGGTTGCGATACAATAGGAGCATGCTTTAAGGATTTAAAACTGCAGATATTATTGGAAAGATTGATAATAATTTCTCATATCAAACAACAAATTCAGTTACACTATACATGCAAACCCACTATTAAGATTCAAAAATCTGGTAATGTAATATTTGGAAACCTACAAATCTGGTAGAATGTGTCAGTAGTACTACAAAAATTAGCTGTAAACCTGCTGCAATAAATGTTGATATTTTATTTGACTCTTAAAAAAACCCACCCTTTATTTCACTATTTCCATAGGCATGTCATGTTATCATTTCATGAGAAAAGAGACCAAAAAATGTGTGAACTACGAGTTTACAAACGGCTATGATTTTAGGTTTCTTCTTGATGGAGGATCCAGCTGAACTTATGTTTTGTTTATCTAAAGAGTAACACGTGTCATTTAAAAACCAAGTACATTTTGGTTGGCTTCTCCCTTTAGCAAATGACAGTTCATCATTAAATATTTCTTAAGCCCATTCAGCTTTAAAGTCCCCACTGTTCTTCAAAGGCCAGATGAAAGCAATGTACATCTGCAGTATATGTGCCAAAAGGCTTTGTCTCACCAGCAGGAGCAAACAGGATCCATGTCTCCTTTAAGATGTTTTTTCCTTCCCCACAGCATGTGAAAGACATATTGGATAGGTCAAGAGGTTAAGTTCAAATTATCATAATTTAGCAGGAGTTCAATGCAGATACCCATTCTGTAGAAGGTCTGGTTTATTAATAAATGAGAGGTGGAAATGAACATAGCAAAAGGCCCCTGGAGAGGCTAGAGAAAAGAGGGACTTGGTACGATGTTTGGTTACTTGAGGGAAATGATGTTCCTTTTTATCAGCTGTCTTCATCCTTTTACCAAGGGAGGCCACAGAGGTCCCAGCAACAGTTTGGGTCCAGGCTGGAAACTGAGAATGATCAAGGAGAGAAAGGTTTCTTACCTCGTAAGATGGGTACACTTTTCCCAGACAATTTAATGAAGTTTGAATCTAATTACATCACATCTAATCTCTCCTCCTGCATGAACAGGACAATAGGCATCACATTACCTCACAACTGAAATCTGAGCTCTTGTTGACTGGGTCATCGTGGCCTTCCATGTCCTAGAGCCAAAATCTGTCACCGATGAGCATCATGAAATGCCGAACAAAAATATCACTGCTTGCTACAGACAGTGGCGATGTTGCTGGTGGAGGGTCAGGATCTCCTAACGAGGCTCTCTTCAGGCTTTCTGGGCCTCCTTCACATGCAGCAAGATTATCTTAATTCTAATCCCAGGTTTAGGTACCGAAGAAAGCCTTCAGGGCGCCAGCAGTAATCCAGTGATTCAGACCACTCTGTAGGGTCTGTGCGTTTCCAGCACAAAGGGAGGGCACGGTATGGGGAGCAGGCAGAGGCTAGTAAGAATGTGCAGCCATGGGCTGTGGGGAAGGGAAGAGGGCAAGAGGGATCTTTTGTGGTGTGCCCGATGTCTCAGCTAGGCCAGCCCTTCCTGAGACTCATCCCGCAACAGCAAAGGCTTGCTTCTGGCAGGCGCTTCAAAAGTCTGGAAAGGAACGGCACTCACTCAGAATTCCCCCTGGAGAATGTTCTGGGCACAGAAGAGAAACACATAGCTGAAAAAAATCTCATGTATGGTAGAACAGAGAGCAGCCATATGTGAAATGGAAGCAAATTAAAAATGGATAGAATAAAGAGCTTGCTGTGCATTAGAATTAAAAAATGAAATAAAAAAAAAAGCTTTGGAGATTTCATTTTTGTACACCTAATATGAGCTTTTTGTTACTATTGTTTAACTGAACTAAGTATTTCAGGCAGGACAATGAAAGTAGGTAACAAAGTTTTTCCCTTTTTTTTCTCCAGTCCTTCTTTGACACGGATATAAAGAGGTACCGTATGTGACACTGAATGCTGGCAGAAAAAGTTAAAGGTGAGATGTGGGAGTATTAACTCCCATGGCAGGAAAAGTTAGACAGTAAATGGGCCAAGGCTTACTAATTTGGAGGGAGAACTTCAATTCAGGAGCATGTAACGAGGGTGGTTATTTCTCTAGCCTAGGTGGTTATTTCTCTAGCCTAGGTTCAGTTAACAGAATCTATTATTTATCAGTTTTGCAAAGTTTGAATGCAGGTCTGAATTTCCATGCCTGTGTTTTATTTGCTTATATGGCCGTATACCTCTGTAGGATTTCCAGTCTCCTTTCAGATGAGCACAGGCCTAGTTATTAATTTTGAAATCATTTGTACATTAACAGATCAGTTAATTCCTCTGTCTTCTGGTGATTCATGTACGGAGTTTCTTGTTTTGATGTTCGCAACCCCAGTTATGTGAATACGGTTGAAATACATTCAATCATTATTATTTTTATATTGCAACTGACTTGCTTTTGTGCTTTTAGTAAGGAATAATAAGATTTGACTTTAATTTACTCCATGGCCTAGCGTCCTTTGTCTTCTCTCTTGGATTAGCTAGAACAGTAACTTCTTGGAGGTTTTTATGACAAATAGAGTCTTCCACTAAAACTTCTCAAACATGCGAGAACTTTATAAAATGTGGTTTCTAGCTAACAAACTGCCCCTACAAAATCCCCTCTCAGTCTTACATATATAAAGCAAATTCATTTTATACTCCTTGGCCACAGATTGTATCTTTGATGCAAATTTTTCACGTTAGCAGTATTTAAAGCTATGTTTAATAATATTGTTGGCCCAACAGTTCAGCCGTTATAGCAGAAAGCCATGAAAACTGAGTGGATGACTAGGGAAGAGAGTAAGTTTACAGAACAAGTTTGTGTCTCAGTCCCAAAAGAAATAGATTGCCAGCTAAGGGCTGGCAATATCACAACTCGCACAGCAACTTGGCATAATTTTATGGCCTCATTTGAAAGAGGCCTGGGATTAATGGGCAAAAATAAGTCCCTATCATGTAATAAATTGTTGAAATCCTGTAGTTAGCCTTTTTCCCTTCATGTTCATACTGAAGCTCTTAGCAAACCAGCAGAGAAAGGAGTGATGCAGTCACACTAGCAGAAGCTTGTCTGTAACAGAAGTAAATGTGACTCTTGCCACTTCCACAAGAATCCACTTAAACATACTAATAAATGCAAAGGCATTTTTATTGATGTTTTCACATAATGTTTCATTTATGTTTTGGTGAACTATGATTTCAGATAGCAAGTTTTTTGGGGTGACGGTCCCTTTTCTCCCTCTATGTGTTTGTTCAGGACCACCCACAATTTATGCAACTAGCAAAAGCACAAAGTTAAGAAAGAACAGGTGTACTCAGAGTACACTGAGTAAGACCTGGCCAGCATTTCTTTTGCACCATTTTGTTTTAAGAAAGGATCAGGGCACCACTGTTTTGGTTTTGCAGCACAACTGCATGGTTACTTATTCTTTAATGGAGATGTCCATTTCTATTACTACTCAATCACTTCAACTGACTCTCATAGAAAAATCCAATATAACTGGGCAGAGAATGATAACTTGTCTATAACATTTTTAAGCCAACCCAAAGGAATATACAGCAGAGATAAAATGTTCTATTAAAACTTCATATGTTGGTTTTAAAATGTTATAAGAAGACAATCATTACTATTAAACTCTCTAGGTGTTGGGGTTTTTTTTAAAGTCTTTTCTGTAAAACTATATTATATTTCAGTATAATCTAACTGGCTTCAACCCTATTAAATTCCGTAGGACTTTGCCATAAGGGTGCAGCAGCAAAGCAGTAAGTGTCTACCTCCTAAAATCATCTGAGGCTCCTGCCTAACAGGCCATTAAAAGGACAGACATACATAGATGCACACATACACAACCCCCACGCAGACCAGAGCTCCCGTCCCCCCCCCTTCTCTTCCCAAAGACAGCATGTGTGACCTCTGCAGCACACCCTGCTTCTCTGGCTCAGGGCGAGGAACCCGAGTCCACCGCCAGCCCGGGCAGGAGTGGGAGCTGCTGTCGCTGCTGCTTTGCCAGGCAGCAGACTAGCAAGGTTCCTGCACGGCCGTCATAAATCCTCCTTCTGGCTGGGTTTTTTCTTACAGCGATTTGATTTCTTCAGTACCTCCGCCTCTGACAAAAACATTTGAAACATTTACCTTGCACCTGCAGAATGAAAAGGCTATTCGGCTGCATGTGGTATAAACTTTGTGGACAGGCTCAGCATTAAGTATGCTTTTTTAGGCAGAGAGTTCTTATAAGAGTATCAGGCACCCTACCTTTCTGTAGCACTCTGCAGAATACTGTCCAGACCTCAGGAATGTCTTTATTCACTTGAAGTGGATTAATATAGTATGTTTATTATTCTGTGTGTATATATGTCAATAACTGCTTATAACATTACTTCAAGCACACCATCAATACAAAGTTCTTCTGTATGCTTCACAGGAGTTTGCCACTATTTGTCAGAGGAGTCAGTAATTTACCTGGGATATTTCTTTACAATCGCGAATGCGGGCTTCTTTGAAATAGCACAATTTCCAAACTGTCTTAACTAAAGTTACCATAAGGAAAAATATTTCAAAAGGGAAAAAAGAGACGGGAATTGGATTTTTTTTTTTTTTTTTTTTCACTGTGGAAAGGTCTGACAATTTGTTTCAGATTTCAGAAGAAAGGCTGAGTTCTATTAAAAAAATAAGAACCGAAATGTTTTGCTCTAAGAATTAAGAAATTCAATTATCCTTTTGAAAAAGAGAAAATCTGATTTTTGGCAAGCTCCACTTTCTACATAAAAACCTGTAAATTTTACACATCCCAAATCAACAGCTTGAACATTCAGAACACTTGATTCTTCCTAAGCCATTCCTATTGTTTCTGTAGGAGGGTGGAGACAGGACGTGTTATTTTTTTCCTAGGAGAAGTGAGAGGGGAAAATATTTCCTTATTGACTTCCAAACATGTTAAATATTACATAATCCAGCATGATTTACAATTTCAGTCCAAAATAGTTGGATGCTTCAGCTCAGAATGTAAAAGATTTAACAGAACGGTGGGAAGCCCGCACAAACAGTGCCCTTTGTGGCCCTCCATCCCTAGTGATCCAACTGAAAGGATATTCACTTGTCATCCTTGGATTATGCTTAATATAGTCCATACAATCTATTTTTTTAGATTATAGAGAATTTGCTGGATTTCTGAATAACACCATATTCAAAAGACACCTTTAGAAATGTCCTAGCATTTCAGATTCTGAAATTTGGCCAAAACAGGAGAAGACAGTGGGAATTGTGAGTGACAGTATTTTAAGTTTTAATAAATCCTGAATTTCAAAAAGTACAGAAGTTGAAAAATAGATTATTAAGGCATACCAGATTGGGCACTAGATACATCTAACATCTTTCCTTTTTTTCTCTGTGGATTGATAAGGTTGTATCTTCTGCCTCAATATCAACACTTGAGTATTAGAAGGCTTTACTGCAAATGCTGGATGTAGCAGAATGGATAAGGATGCTGTAACCTTTCCAATAGCTCTGCTTGATTTACCTCACCCTGGAGCACGTCACAGGCAAGTGACTCACATGGAGCCCTTCAGTGCCCTGCTCCATCCAGCCCTGCTTCCAATGAACATAGATCTTCTTTTTCTTGGGGCTCACACTGCGCCTGTAGTGTCTGTGGTGTCTGTGCGCAGGCAGGCCAGTAGCTTGAGAAATTTTTCCCTGTATCACCTTCAGGGCCAGAGTTCAGAGGACAATCAAAGAATGGGGGCTGTAGCACAAGCTGGAGCCGTGGTCTGTCGTAAGGATACACATCTCTCTTCCTCAGCAACTGGCAGAGTTTGGGGGCTATTGTAGTCTGTCAGCACAAGCTGAAACTAATGTTGATGAAACTAAGCGGGATGACTTTGATTATCGGTTCCCCCTTGTTGGAGATGACCTGTCCGTACTCACTCATGGCTTGGTTGTGCTCTGCCACTTAGTAATGGTGCACAGGATCCCACGTTTGTGATTTATTTGTGTGTTCCAGACTTCTTGTATTTCTATTTTCTGTTGCATTTCAGGAAGTAGTTGCATAATAAACTAGGCAGCTAGATTTTTTTCAGACTCTTTGCAATAAAAAACAAGCAGTTTCAAGAATTTTGGGTTTGCTTTCCAATCCAGGTGAGTCCTGAAGGTGAGTGGCAGTGTGGATTCTCTTCTGTCTAATAAGGATTGAGAGGCATTTAAGCTTTTCTCTGAGAAAAGACACAAAGAGGATCTCTGTTCTCTGCCAGCTGTCTATTTTGACAAGGCTTGGAGAAACTCAATATTTTTGAAACTCTGTCCTTATCAAATTTAGTTGAAATTAACCACTCAATTCAAACCTGACGGGGAAAACAGGGAAAGGACTGAAAGACTCCAATAAAAGGTCAATTTTTAAAATTGCCAAACAACATTGCAGCTTGGTGTTATAAAACATAGGTAAAAAAAAATTAAAATTTGTTGTTTCCTAATAAGTGCATCAGAGCAGGACCATAAAACCTGAGGAGTGGCCAATGGTTGTGCTGCCCAGCATCAGACTGGGGTTGACATGTCACAGAGACAGGCAATTTTAGGAGCTACCTTAGCAGCGCTGCAGGAGGGAGTAAACTGGATCTGAAGTCTGGTGTAGTTGGTGTAGCTCATAGCCCTCTTTAATGATACCTCTGTAATACTGGATGCTCTCTGCCCAGCAAATGTAGACACATGATATGGTTACTCCTACACGAGGAAGGAGACACCTGTTCTCCCTGTATTGGCAAATGATAGCTTTACATCCTTTGGTAGAAAGGATGTAGTAGGTATCTACAATTTCAGGAACTACTGAGTGAAATTCTATGTTTATGGATCTCTCTCTTCTTCATCCTAGTCGTCGTATTCTGAATTGTCAGCAAATCAATTCTTTTCCAAGAGAACTACAACTTTTGCTATTCGCATTGACCACAAATATTTGTTGATCTTTGACAGCGACATTTTATCCAAAGGAGAAAGCTGTGGATATCAAACAGAAGCTAACATAGTATTACACTTTTGAGTCTTTTTTTTTATTTTTTAAAAGTAGAATTTATCAGAGAGTGCCCCGAGTTTCCCTGTTCCACCATTTTTCATAAACACCAGTTTCCCAGTGGATACGTTAATCATGTGTTTTACATGCTGTCATATCACATAACATTTTGAGTTTGACTTAACCTGGTGTGATATGTCACAATCCTACAGTATGTGTGCCCCAGGGAACTTTAAATCGGTTTGCTGAAAAACACAATTAAAGACTCACAGTGAATTGAGTTTTCGTTAAAACTGTACACACACACAAAACTGTATCTCTTTCTCTGGGAAATAGCACACATTATCTGTGAAAATATTAGTATCACATATAGCCTTTAGAATTTGCAAGAAAAATGACAAATACTATTTTCTAATTGCTAGATTGTTTAATAAAATTACTTGTATGTAGTGCAATTTAATACCTGCAACTATTCTTCCCATATATAGGGGTTATACTGATTTCCTTGTGCAACTGCAAAACAATATGAGAAGTGGCACTGGGATACCTTTTTAGAGTGTTTTATTGCACCCTGATGCTTTGAGCTTGGTCTAGTTGAGAGAAACCTATGGACAAATACTTAAAGCATAAATCTGCAAGTCAGGAAGGCTCTGAGAAGGAGAAGAAGCTGAAGGAAGAATTTATAATAAAAAACTTATTCCAACCCTTATTTTCAAAAATATGCTTTTTGCATCTATTTGTTAGCTGACCAGAAAGTGCCCCACAGTGGTTTTATGCCAGTATCAATGGCCTGATACTGTCTTGCGGATTGGTTGACTGACCTTCATGAGTTGCTTCGTTTTGTGCCCAAAATGAACGTGTTTTCTCCCAAAACTATTTGAAACTTATCTACAGGTCTGAGCTCTTTATTTCAACAAATAAATTGGGCAATGGTGGGTATGTCATTAAAGGAATATGAACACAAAAAACATTAATATCTATTTTACAAGGTATTCACAAAATTTTTTTCAAACTATTTATTCAACTGTGCTTTTGAGTTCTAGTGGTGGTTCTCACATTTTTTATTTTCTATCATACTTTGGTGACATGCAAGTGGCAACATACCTAAAATGGGCTTTTCTTACAAATCCATTGTCTATGGAAAGTGCAGTTTAAAACACAAGGTATTACTCCAAGCAGCAAGAAAGAGAACTTTATTTTGCTGTGGTTCTTCTTTTTTATGAAAAGGGATGTATGATCATGTGCAATAGTAATAATGAAAAAAAGACTAACAAGACAACATACTGTCTAAGCATGTGGCCAGGTTTAACAGTACGTATTTTGACACACATGTAAATACAGACAGAAGAAAACAAACACGTCTTTTTCACTGTATATGATAGATAGACAAATTCTAAAGGGAAATGACACATTTTGTTATTCATTAACATCCAGTGATCCTTTCATGCAACACCCTGGAGGCTGAATGCAATGACAGCATAAAAAGGTATACACCCACCAGTACTTGGCATCAGGCATCAAGCAGTTTGCTGGAAAAGAGCTGGCATATATTCCTTGATAATATGTCTCATAGGTTTGTTGGATGGCAATACACTGAAGTGTTTGACCATTAAATAACATACCAAAATGCTGACATTTAACCATGTGTGCCTGTTGCCAATCACTCAAGTTTTCCCCAACTTCTATTCGCTTTCTGCTTGGAACGGTTGAAGTCCACGCTGGCAACAAGCAGAGACTAAGCAAAGTGTAAATATGTTTCATATGTGTCATGAAAGACAAAAATGTAAATTTACAACGTAAGCATGGAGCAGAGAATTGCATTCCACTGTTACAAATCAGATTAGACCTTGCTGAAAATGGTAGGCATAACAGATACTCTTTATTTGAGAGAGATATATATATAAAATAGTCAATCCTCAATTGTAGAACCAGACAGCTGCCTCCAAATAAACATAGATATCTGGTTTATGCAATGAAAAGGTACAGGAGGGTGAAATGTCTTTGCTCATATTGCTTTGTAAGAGTCTGTGTCCCTGACTGTAAAGGAGAGATGTGTGTAAAGAAAAACTGAGAGAGAAGTACTGATTGCATGGGCCTGCAAAAGTTGCTGAAATAGAGCTTTTAGATCACATTTTAGCTAAAAAGGGGTCTAGAGTTAGGAACGAAGAACCTTTTTCCGTCTTTCTCTGTTCAGAGGACTAGCACTTCATGGAGTTTTTGTAATTAAACAGGTAACAAAAACCATCTTCCATAAAAAAGTTAAAAATAATCACGAAATAAAAAGGGAAACCCAGACTGGTATATAGAGTTTTATACAGTAGTGTTAAGATAAGTGCTCTTACTTGCTCTCCCCAAAATGGGCACATAACTATTTAATGGCCATGTGTTCAAAACTGATTAAAAAATTCTTAATACCTGAGAATAATTTCTGCAGAATGTTATGAATGCAAATATCTGAGTGAAGTGTGTATGGAAGGAGGCAGAGCTGGCAGACTACAATATCTGTAAGGAAGAATATTAGAATGGCAAGAGCAAAAATTGGGTGGGAAAGACCTACAGTGAGCATTGCAAGGGAAAACAGAGAATTTGGGAAAGAAATTCATGCTAGAGTAAAATGAAGAAACCTACTATTACTGGCAGAAGGGAGAGAGCTTGAGATGCGTCATTGCTATAAACCACTAGTACATTAACTGGCTCCTGATGGAAATATTAGCCCACTTTTTGTGTGTGTAACTTTCTAGAAATCCAGGAAAGGCACCAACTCACATCGAACTGGTGGCTACTCTCTGGGGTTTGGAAGAAGAGGGATTTATAAGGATAATGAAAAAATCACTATGTTATTGCCATAAAAATTAAACCTTGCTTATGCATTGCCGTCAGATTTATTTCAGGATTACTACTAGTAGATATTTCATTTCTGTGCCATTTATGGTCAAAATGTTCAGTGCTACCTTTCATTTTTGTTTACTCACTACTGTAAGTGCCATCAACTGAAAAGCAACTGTGGAACTGACATTGGCTTTGTACACAGAAGCACCTAGCACATTCATGTGCAAACCTGTAAAGAAGCCTTTTGTACATGTAAAAGAAAGTTGCCTTTGTGTATTGCATGGCACAGACAGGTACTTTGAGCTAAAACCTTCAGCTTGTCACAATGCAGCCTGACTCTGAAATGGCTGTCCTAAAAGTTTCCCTGAATGTACTGTTAGCAGGCAAACTTCTTTTCCTTCTTGCCTGTAATATATACCTACATCCCCCTGCAGCAGCTCACATTCTGCTCAATAATTCAACAGTAATATAAAGTGATCTGCCCTGTTAGAGGCATACTTCCTAAGCAAAATTTTCTTTCCCTTACATGTTACACGCAAAAGGACATTCGAAGGGATTGATGAGCCCAACCATTGTCAGTCACAAGTGACATCATTTGGAGGTAATATTTAGAAGATTAGTAACATCTGCTTTTTAAAATATGGTTAGTAGCAACCCCTCCAGCCTACTTCAACCATATGGGATGCTTTGTATGCACAGATAGGCACTGTACACCACCAAAGCTATGCTGGAGAAGAAATGTTTCCTTCAAATAACACAGCTAAAAAAATTGAATGAAAAACTGTGTAGTCTTTCTAATTTGGTCAGAAAGAGCAAATGCAAAACCATACTGCTGAACAAAGTTTATTGTTAAATGACACCTTTACTTTATGACTATTATTAATAACAATCGTTGTTATTACTGAAGTGTTTGTATTGTTTGTAAAAAGTCTTGTTGCTCAACAAGACCATCAAATTAGGAAAAAGACATTCTGATTTTAAGCTCAGCATTCTCGTGATTTGCTTCTTGGTGATCAGCAAACTATTGTTAATAATTGTGAAGGAAAAAGCCTGAATAAGTGCAAACCCCCCAGCACCCCATTCTGTTCTCGTTTCCTGGAGTGCAAGCTCACTATAATTCCACTGATCCTCATAGAAAAAAAATGGGTTTACCCCTTTAGGATATGGGAAACAGAATGAAATCCTTGCACTTCAAAATGATAATGAAAATGACTGCTTTCATATATTTATGCTGGGAAGGGGTACTCATTTAAAAAAAAAAAAAGTTTAAGAAAATTGGTTTTTTTAGGAGGAATGAAAGCAGAATATTTGCTTTTTATAAATGTTTCTTCCTTTGACAAACCTCATTTCAGTAATTTGAAAGGATATTAATAAAAGAACATGAACACAGTTTCCTCTTGTTTGTGGAATATGGATTCCTTCCTTCCAGAGCTCAAAGCAGAAGGTTTAAGGTTTCCAGATGAGCCTCAATAGCTGTAACTCAGTTGCTTTCATTGCAGCATGAGTTTTTACATTAGGTGTCTTGCCCTTTTTCTTATGTCTAGTCTCTACAGATTCCTGAACAAATTTGGCATAGGCTAATGAAAAATGATCTTTTTTTTTTTGCATTCATGTCTAAACCAGTCATATCATATCTATTGCACAGAGTATCTTGGAAATTTTCTTAAACTCGTACTGAATATAGTCCTATGCATTCAAACGTAACCTCTTCTATATCCTTAATTTCTTCTCTTGCATTTTATTGCTAGGTTGTAACTAAAGAGTCTGCTTTGTTAATACCTATTACACTTTTGATAAATTAACAGCTATTATATTTGCTAAAAATGGGCACATTTCCAAAACATCTGGTCAGAACAGGTCAGGACTGGCCTCTTCCTCTTCTCGCAGGAACAGTTGGGGCTGATGCAGTTGTAAGCATTAGAGTTCCCAGGGGAACGTTACTTTACCTAATGTACTGGCCGAATGGCACGCTTCACTTCCACAACACCTGCTTACAGATTCCTCGCTGCCACTCAAACCCAAGCCAGCAGAGCATGGGAAATTGGGAACAGTGATAAAAGCACACACAGAATAACTTGGGAAAGGATGACATGGTGAATGGGAATAGGGCACACTGAAAAGCATAGGCATACAACGAGGCAAGAAAGAGAAAAATGTCCAGCATTAAGAGGTAAACGTTGTCTAGCTAATTGTGACTGACAATTATCCTTTCTTCCTGCAAGAGCTAGGTGTGGTATTGATTTCTTTTATGTCCATGATTACACCAGGGCACTGCATCCTTGACCCACAATGAACACCTTTCTGTTACTAAGAAGTTTTTTAGCGTTTCCGCTTGCTATTTTGTCTGAATATGTCATCTCATACTTTGTAAACCTTAGGGATATTTGAGAAAGGTCAGGCAGTTTTGGATTCAGAGTTTCAGCATCTAGCCTAGCAATGTGATAAACACCTTTGCAGCCTGCTAGTTCTGCCTATTTGAGGTGGCGATGTTTGCAGAAACTCATTCACTTGCTGTAGAGTGGCAGCTCTCAACTTCTTATCTCATAGAATCATAGAATCATAGAA
>NW_009224217.1:2235-2947 GCF_000690835.1 Fulmarus glacialis | reverse complement strand
TCCCCAAACCCTGCTCCCCCACAGGCAGCCCGGCAGCCCAGGAGCATCTTGACCATCTTGCCAGCAGCATCTCCCTTGCATTGGCACTGGAGGGGGCCATGCAGGGGTGCTGGGTCCCCAAAACCAGAGTGCCTCCTCCTCCGCGGTGTTTCCCAGCTCCCCCCCCGCATACCAGGGCCAGGGAAGGAATCCGCGGCCCCGGGCGCAGGACGGTGCTGCCTCAGCGGAGGGAGAGCACCAGGTGCGAGTGACTCACGTGGCCGCCCCGCGCCGCTGCACGCCAGTCCCTCCGGGAACATCCCGAAAAGCTGTCGGCCCTTGCCCAAGCCTGGCGGGCTGGCAGCCAGGCCACCAGTCCTTACCCAGGCTTGGGGTTCCCCATCTCCCGGCTGGCTTGGCCCCGAAGCATGTTGAGTCCTCTCCACTGACACTGATCAAAGCTTGCAGGGCTGACCCTAACCCCAGCCCCTTGCCCTTCCCGCCCTGTGCATGCCACCGCGGTCCCCAAATGCCACTCGCCAGCTGGCTACGCACCCCCGTGGCACAGCCTCTGCTGCCCCATAAATCTCAGATCACAAGAAGCCCCAAAACATCTTCCCAGGTCCCACCATCCCTGGTCCCTGCAGGGCACTGCCCTGGGCTGTGGGCACAGGGGGAGGCACCAGCTTCGAGCCCCACAGGGGGTCATGCCACCCCCAGGGACGGGAGTCCC
>NW_009224217.1:1605-2181 GCF_000690835.1 Fulmarus glacialis | reverse complement strand
TGAGAGTGGGCAGGCGGGAAGCACTGGGGCTGAGCTTCTCCCTGCCCTGCGCTTGCCTTAGTGGGAAATGAGGAAAATCTGTTTTCTTCAGCCCCAGGTGAGGTTTCAGCTCTGTGTCGGGTGGCAGGAAAGATGAGTCACGCGGCACGGTGAGACGTGTGCTGGGCTGCAGAGCCACCTGCAGCCGTGGTGCCGCGGGTCCCACACCCCAACCTCTGCCCACTCCCCATCCTCTGCCCACTCTCTCCACATCCCGCAGCCACTGCCTTCGGTGCTGATCTGGCACGGGCTGGGATTCAGCACAACCCTTACAGGATTTTAGTTTCCTGGCCCTACAGCAATCCGACAGCGCTCCCCTCTCCAGCACGGCGTGGGCATCCCCAGCCAGCAGGGATGCATGGGGCAGCTCCAGGGCTGCTGGAAGGGAGCTGCCCCCTCCCCAGGCCCTCTTAAATTTGGGGGCTTTCAGGGGAGGGGAGCAGCGGGGGGCTGGCGCCGAGGCGGACAAGGGGAGGAGGAGCTGGCCGGAGCCAGAGGGGGAACCTCGCCTGCCCCGGGGGCCGGGTGGGACCTGTT
>NW_009224217.1:551-1516 GCF_000690835.1 Fulmarus glacialis | reverse complement strand
AGGGGCCTGGGGATCCCTGCCGTCATCACCAGCCAGCTCGGGGAGAGCGCCGGAGGGTCAGCATCACACTCACGGTGCAGCCTCGGGGACCCCGAGGGGGTGCCGCCCCGCGGGGCTCCCCAGCAAGCCCAGAGGCCACAAAATGGGCCAGGGCAGAGGACTGGTCACCCTTTACCTCCTGCTGACCTGCCTCGAGGGGTTTGGGGTGGGAGACGGCCGTGCCAGCCCTCCAGGCTGCGCTTCACGAAGGGAATGGACAGCAGACTCCCAGATCCTCTTTGTAAGAGGGGACCTCTTGCAGCACCCCCCATCCTGCTGCTGCCCAAAGCCACATCCCTGCCGGAAAAGGAAGCAAAGTGTCACATCAGGGTGAAAGTATGACCGGTGAGCTGCCCTCTCTGCTCAGCGGCTCTGGGGATGCCCAAAGCGAGGGGGATGCTCCTGGCTGCGGGGACCACAGTGGGTGCGGGGGCAGCAGCAAGTAGGGTCTGGTGGGTGAAGAATGATGGAGGCAAGTGGTCACACTGCAGCCAGGTTTGGGGTCGGGCTGAGCCCGCTGTGCCCCCACGCCAGGGCTCCCCATGGGGCGGGCGCATGCCCCCACTCCCCCCACAGCTGCTGCGGAGGGATGGGAAGTTTTTCCTGCCCTGTATGGAGGTGCCTGCTGGCCCAGCCACACACTAGCGTCTCACGAAGCTGTGCTGGACTGCGGCCAGGCCCTGCCGTCCACACAGACAGGGCTCAGGGAGGGAGCGGTGACACCGCAGGGATGTGGCCCCCCCCCCTTGGGTGAGTCAGGCAGGAGAAGGCAGCCCTGGTCAGCCTGACCGCGGAGGCCGGGCTGGCTCTCAGGGACAGCGAGGGAGGGGAAAGCCAGGCACCACCAGGGCTCTGCTGAGGGCCGGCGGCACTTTGCAACAGCATGGGACCAGTGTGCCAGAAAGCGAGGGTGATGGCAGGGACGA
>NW_009224217.1:0-386 GCF_000690835.1 Fulmarus glacialis | reverse complement strand
GGGTGGTGCTGGGGATGCGCAGAGAGGCTGCACAGTGGCTGGGGCTGGGTGTCAGGGACCCAGGGGGAGGCAGGAGGAAGTGGGGTGCAGGCAGGAGCTGAAGTGCCCCTGGAGGTGATGTGCCCCACGCTGCACATGACCACCCACGCAGCCTGGCTCATCCCGCAGGAATCTGGCTTCTCAACTGATTGAGGCACGAGCTGTTCCCCTTCGCTCCTGGCCCTGCAGCCCCCACCTGCAGCGGGGACCAGTCTCTATAAAATAAGCCTGGCTTGCCCCTGAGGATGGAGATGCAGGAGAAGGTGGAAACACAGGGACCAGGTGTAGTAAAGCTCCCCCAGCACCTCCGCGTGGGGCCAGTGCTGCTTTGCCCCGTGCTGACAGCC
>NW_009224216.1:3139-3796 GCF_000690835.1 Fulmarus glacialis | reverse complement strand
GAAGGCTCGGCCGTCCCAGCGCCGGGGTGCTGGGGTCAGCCCGCTCCCACAGCCGCTGCCACCACCGGGCACTCCGGGCAGCACAGGAATGGGGGTCAAGCCCTGTGGACACCCCCGGGGAGGGCAGGGGAGCCAGGGCTGCTGGGGAAGGGGGCTGGTGGCGAATGGGACTCCCGAGCTTCAGTGGTCAAAGGGATGCGGCTTTTCCTTGCCCAGGGACAGAGGCATCGTGTCCAGGTCCTGCGGGCATCCAGGAGCAGGGCTGGGTGCTGGCCCTTCCCTGCCACAATTTGGGCAATGCCAGCTTCATCCCGGGCAATAATCCTGCTTTTCCATCCTGCTCCATCTCCACCAGTCCTGGGGTATCTCTTGGTCTCCATCGTTGCTAGGTCCTCGGCTGAATAAGCTCGTTTTTGGCTGTGCTTTATGGCCTCAGACCTTACGGAGCTCTGCAAGGAGGCAAGCAGAGACACAAGGAAGACATTAACTAACTTTTACAGCTTTGATTATTAAAGAGCATGTATTTACATAGTGAATAACCTGGAGGGTCACATTTTAAGACACTGATGTATTTCCCCCCACCCCCCATAAGGCAAAGAGCGTGTTTATCCATGCTGGGTCTGCGGGGATGCCGGGTGGCATCGGCTGCGGGGTGGG
>NW_009224216.1:1875-3129 GCF_000690835.1 Fulmarus glacialis | reverse complement strand
GGCTCCCTCGCCAGCCCCCCGCGCCCAGTGCAAACAAGGAAACCAGTTAACACAAACCAACCCCACCTCACCAGGGCTGAGTCTTTCCCAGCTCCTCCTCTGCCCATCGCGGCGGGGCTTTTCCCAGGTCCGGTCTTGCAGGGGCGCAGTAGGTGCCCCCCCACTGCCTCCTGTGGGACCAGAAAGGCTGGGAACCATCTTCTTATTTCCAGAATAAACGTGTTCCCAGAAAATTCCCATCCTGCAGCACTGGCCTATAAGCCCTATCTGTCTGTGTCGTTTTTTGCATTTCATCCGGCCGTATTGCCATAACCAGCTATTTAGAGGGGGGTCAGCTGTCACCTCCCAGTGACCGCAAATGCCTGCAAAGGGGTGGGTGTCACCTGCCGTCCCCATCACCGTCTGGGGCCGAGGGAGCACGGCTCGCTCACACCATCACTAAACCCCAGCTGCGTCGCTGCCGGACACTTTGTCAGCAGACATTGGGCTGGCAAGAGACCAGGCTGGTACTTGCTACAAAAAAGGGTAGAAAACTGATGGTTATGGGGCCAGGAGCTGTTCCTGCTGTATTATTATTGGCAACTTCTGACATCAAGGCACTGTTATATTCTATAAATTTTCTTGCAAACTATAGGCAGAACTGTGTAAGCTAAGAAAAAGGACATATTCTAAGAAAAAGGACACATTATAGTCTGTCTGAGCTAAAGGTTTATTTAATTTGGAGCGTCAGTGTTATTTTTATACCCCCCTTTTCACAGGAAGTGCAAGTCCTGAAAGCACAACAGAAGTAAATCAGTGTAAAACAACCAGTAAAAGTTAAAAAAAAAAAAAAAAAAAAAGAATAGACGTAAAAAGCAACATGTTTTTTTCTCCGCCCAGCTGAGCTGTCGAGAATAAATCATTGGGTTTTTTTGCAAACTCGGCGAGGCTGGGGAAATCTGCTGGGAGCCGGAGCGCGCAGGTCAGGGCTGTCCTGCCAAGAGAGGATTACAGCCTGTCCTGGGGACGGAGGAGCAGGGAACGGGGCCAAGAACACCTGGGGACGGAGGAACAGGGAACGGGGCCAAGAACGGCTTCGGGAGGTGTCTCAAGCCCAGGAGTACGATTACGGGCTGCAGGGTCAGCAAAACCCTCTCGCGCTCCGGGCGGCACCTGAAACCTTTCCAGGAAGGAAACCACCCGGCAAAGGGCTCTCCCGGCAGGGGAGCAGAGAGGCTCCGGCAGGCCCCGCGGGGGGGTGGGGGTGCGCGGGGG
>NW_009224216.1:713-1363 GCF_000690835.1 Fulmarus glacialis | reverse complement strand
GCGTGTGTGTGTTTTTTCCAAGGGTGAGGGCTTGCAAGCGCCCCTCTGTCGAGGAATCAGCGCCAGCCTGAGCCTCATTCAGCACAGGGCCGTCTCCGCCGCCTCCGCGTCCCTGCCACGCTTTCATCTTCCCTTAAAATCAAGCCTGTAGCACCAGGAGGTCGCAGGGAGCAACAGCGAAGCCAAACCAGATGCCACTCAGAGCTCGTACCAAGGAGACATCGTCCAGGGTGCGATGGGGAGCAGAGGGGACGGTCCTCAGGTCCATGTCTTTGCCCGCGGGTGGCTTCAGCATCCATCCCGTAACCTGCCCCCATACGGGCCGGTCCCTGCCCAGCACCCCGCGCCCCGACAGGGCTGCAGCCAGTCCAGGCACAGGCATTTTCAGCCGGGTTTTAGGCAGTGTTGGAGCCGGACGGTGCCGACCGCAGGGGGATTCCCCCGGGAGGACAGCACCCACTTTCGCTTCTCAGTCCAGCGCCTCAGGGGATCAAACATTTGTGCAGCTCGGCTTCATGTAAAAATGGGAAAAAGAGAGGAAAATGGGAAAAAAATGGGGAAAAGCGGTAACCACCAGCTCTACCGATATTGCTGCTGGCTGCCGGTGCCCGGGAAGCCCGGCTGGGCCAGCCCAGGGGCAGCTTTCACCC
>NW_009224216.1:0-650 GCF_000690835.1 Fulmarus glacialis | reverse complement strand
GCTCTACCGGTGTGTCGGGTGGCTCCCGGGGCCCGGGAAGCCCGGCTGGTCCAGCCCAGGGGCAGCTTTCACCCACTTTTGATGTGAAAGCGGGAGATGCTCGCACAGCCCCTCTGCTGCCCTCGCCTCTCCTACATGACTCAAATGAGGGACCCACCGCACGGCTCAGAGGAGATAAGCTTGGTTTTCAGAGCTGACATCCACAGAAACCAGAGAAGTTTCCATGAAGCCCTTCACACCGACAGCGTCGGGTAAAGCCCCAGCTCCTGTTACAAGCCTTGGGATTTTTGAGTGGCAAAACCGCAGCGTGTTAATGCTCCCTATCAGGCGCCAGAACAACAGCTCTTACGGTCGGGGGGCTCGGATGTCGCACCTTGACCCGGCCAGGCTCCCTCCCGGGCGGCCGCAGGCACCGGAGCCCCTCCTTCCCCCCAGGAAGAGGTCTTGTCCCAGCCAGCAAAGTCAGGCCTTGGTATTGCTGGACACCAGTGGCTCTCAAAGCCAGTAACTGCTCCTGGCTGTCAGGCTTTGTCCGATTGTGGCACAACGGAAAGGGAGAAAGAGGCAAGGAGAGGAGAGGAAAGGGAAAAAGACAAAAAGGAAAAAGGGAAAAAGAAAAAAGAGCGAAGAGAGGGGAAAAAAGGCAAAGA
>NW_009224215.1:2652-17347 GCF_000690835.1 Fulmarus glacialis | reverse complement strand
GGAGGAGGGAGGGAGGCGTCTGCGGGCCGGGGCTGGGCGGTGGGGCCGCACGGCCTTTGCGGTGTGAGCAAACGTGTTCTGCAAGCGGCGTGGAAACCCAGCCGCCGTGGGGGGTGCAGAGGGGGCCGTGGTGGTGAGGTGGGGCTCGGTCTGCGCACAGGGCTTGTTTCGGGCACTCTTGCCGAATTCCCTCAAGCCCCCCCCGAGATAATTCTTGTCCGCTAGTGTGGGGGAACAGACACGGCAAAAACAAGTAACGTCCCAAAGTTGCTCGGCCAATAGTTAGGAACGATATTATAGCTCAAGATAAATACCAGCCGTTCACGCAGCGTGGGGCTTTGTGGTGCTTGGGCCCTGGTGATGTGCCATAAGCACACAGAAGCAGTGGCAGGGAAACCCGACACAAGCTTTCTGGTCTGACCTGTTAAAGCCACCAGAAACCAGTTCTGTTTCACAGTGGTGATGAGGCCACCAGTGGTTCTGGAATACGTCAGTGATGTTCAGAGGCCGCTGCAGGCCTTGTTACAGAAATAGTAAGTGTTGAAAAATGTCCCAACATGGCAGTGAATTGAAGGCTGACACGTACACTGTTCTCACATCCAAGTTAGCCTTTCATGTAGTACATTTTATTCCGAAGGATAAAGCTGTACCCTTTGCACTAGGGGAAACAAGTCACATCAATGATAGCATAAAGACACCAATATACAGAGAACAATTCTGTTGTGCTCCCTGTCCAGCTAATTCGGCTTTCCTTTCCCTTAAAGGACTCCCTCATTCTGGACTTGAGCCAAGCAGTCATAGGATGGACCGTCAACTCTTCCGCAGGCACTGAAGTGACTTGTAAGCACCGTGAGCCAAGGTCCTCACGCAGGCAATACTCCTGCTCAGGTAAGGGCACTGTGTCAGCAGAGCACCACTGAAGTGCAGCTGTCCAGCATAGCTCTCAGGGGGAGGGAAAAGTCTGGCCACTGGCATTACTATCTTCTATTACTGTAATTTAGTGGGACTAAGTTATTAACAAAAGCCTTATTTTAATGTTAGAGCATTAAGCGGTTAATTGTGTTAACGTGCACAATGACTTCAGCCTGCTTTCCCATAGCAACCACACCGTGAAAGTCCTTTCAGGGACTTCTTTAGCAAGCAAAACAAAAAATGGGAGCACTGAAATTATGTCTGTAAAGTGTTACTCAGCCTGGAAAGTTTTCTTCTGAGCTAGCAAAGTTTCAGGAGGTAAAGTAGTTCAGTGGAGTATAGCCACAGCTCACTCTCTGTCTGTCCTGCAGGTCTGGCATTTGAGAGGTTTCCTTTGAGGCTATATGTCACAGGTTACACTGAGAGCTCCTCATATCCCAGGGATCTGCACTTCCCCAAGCACAGGCATGTGCGCACGCACACGAAGAGCTGCTTGAGATGTGCTCTGTGCTTTCTCATAACAAGTTTTCAGAGAGAGCACAGTGAACCGTCCCTGTCCCATTACTTACTTAAGAATAATTACTGAAACTTGAGCTAAAGGAACTTTCTCAAGGTGTTTTAGTCAATCCTTCAGCTGAATTAGTTTTACTTAAACTTTCTCTATCCTGTTCTGAGAAACATCTGAAGCATACAACACCCATCTCCTTCCGCTTGCAGAAACCTCGACTCATTGGTAGGCAAATTTATGATCTCATAAAAGTTGATATACATCCAAATGGCAGCTCCTCTTAGCTTAGAAACATTTTCCTGAATTGCTCTCCTCAAGTCTGTCTTGTTAATATAAAGTCCAAGGCACAATCAATCATCCCCATCCCATCACATTGACCATTTGAGAATGATTACTGAAATTTGAGTTGGGCCTTCAGAAATGATCTAGCTGTATGCAAACATTTCAAATTTTCACCCTTTTTTGAAGGAAGGCAGGTTCATATGAATTGTACAAAAAGAAGCCAACTTTTAGTGAATATAGTATAAGTGAATATTTCAGACACCACAAGAATAACTGCGCTTTTAGAGTGGTAGTATTTCTGCAGCTGTTTTACAAAAAAAAAAAACCAACAACCACAAAACCAAACCAAATTTGACATTAGCATGTTAGGAGGGAAAATGCAAGGTGATGGAGATTACCTGGTTCTCAAGACAGACAACAGGATGACAAACTCTGTTGAGCTGCTGGCCAAAGTATCCAAAGTATCTAGTACAGAAAATGAATAATTTTCACATTCACATTTTCAGAACTGATACCACTTCTCTTTGCCTGAGGTGAGGAAATAAGCGTGCCATGCAATGGCATGTGGATCAAGTAAACGCTCCTGGTATTTCAAACCACGCCTGTCTTAATGAGGTTACATGCAGTGCTCCACTGCTCACTCTTTAATAATAAACGCCTGTGTTTAAAGACTGTCTGAAAAGTGACAAGGATTTCCGAGGGTTGAAGGTCTCTTGTTCTGACAGTGCAAAACTGTGAGGCTTTAGCTGAGGGCAGAGCAGTAGGAATACCATTTCTTGACCATATGCTTTAAAAAATAGATTCTGTGCAACATGTTAAGCAGATTATAATGACAAGAAATGCAGAAGGACTTTCAAACATAATTGAACCAGCTGACAACTACCAAAGTGATCTTAAAATCCACATTGCAATTATGGCTGGAAGTTTAAAGTGATGATGGCACCTTTTCAGTAAAATTGAGCTCTTGGGAGAGTGATTTCTCCTGCCTTTGGGTTTTAGATCGTTCAGTGCATTATAAATCACTCCTCCACAAAACTGTGCACATAGGATAAGCCCTTCTAGTAAATCTCCCCCTTAACTACTGCCAGTCACCGCTGGAAGAATGTTGCATTTGAAGATATAATACATAAGGTGGTGTGGTGTCCTGAGTTATGTAATCCTGAAGTTGGCTGTGTGGGGAGGAACATGCAGCAACATCAGTTTGTTCTTGAAGAATCTGTTTTAAAATGTTTGTACAAAGGTTTTTAATCAGCTCCCTCTGTATCAAAAAAATACCCACCAAATCTGAAAGGCCAGAGGACCTTCAGGGCTTGTCTTCCACAAGCCTCATTCGGCCAAGACCATTGTGCATTACAGATCCCCCAGATGTTAAGTTTTGTAAGGACAGTCTCTTTACTGGGGAATAAAATCTCTCCCCTGTCGCAATAAATGATCAAATGCAAGTGCGTTTGTCTGTCTTGGTGCCTCTGGTTTTATAGGAGCAGAGATGGGTTCTTCAGGTGAACGGGCGATGGCTGACCTTTGAAGAAATACTTGATCACCTACCTGCTTTCTATCCTTCAGTGTAAGACACTGCTTTTGTCATTTAAAGGGTTTCCTTTCTTCAAAGGCAGGCTAAAAGTGGCAGCTTGTCTTCTCTGGATGTAAACCTTAAATCCGAGTGTGCTGGTGGATGGATTTGTCTGAGACGCCAGAGAGAATTTATACCCAGTGGTTAAAACCTGCTGCCTTCTTTTCTGTCACAGATACAAGAAAATAGCTTTTGTTCAGATACAGCATGGTAACTCCACAGGAAAATACCTGAATATTTTCAAACACTTCACACCAGCGTTTCTTGTGGTTGCCGGAGGTTGGGGAATGGATTCAAGACCAGTTAGTGACTGGCCGTAGCTACAATACTCCTGTTGCTGAATTATTTTTTTCTGTGTTTCTCTTGTCCCAGTCTGACACTTGCCTGCAAGTGCCTTTGATTAAGGAGATGAGTGACTTTGCCTGTTCTATTGATCAGAATAAATTACCAGCAGCTAATTTATGGAGCTCACAAAAGTGCCTTTGACATGGTGAATTGTGCTCTGTTGTTCAGGTAATTGGGTTGTCAGGAAATGTTATTGGCTACTATACAGTTATCTCTTACAGAATATTGGCCTGTTTCATGGAAATGGACAAAATCTTTTAGACTTCCAGTTCCCAGGATGTCATGAAGACTCTGAGTAAGAAGGAAATAAGCATTGTTCTTGATAGTAGTGATGGTAGAAAAAACATTTTGACTGCTGTATGTTAATTTTCCATCCCTGATTTCTGTAAAAAAGAAAATTACTTTTGTTGTACTTGCAAGTTCAGCGGGCTTGGTGGTTGCCAGCATTTGCAGATTCAGCTTAAAATGTGGGACAAACATGCTGCTTAGGACAGTATTCTTGCCAACAGTGAGACTCAGAATCTTATCATTGGCTTTTTGATGTTTGAGGAGGATAGAAAAAAGCTCACTTTTTTCTGGGTATGTTGCAAAGATGACAAAGATAAACTTGGTTCTGTCCCACCACTACAGAACACACAAAACACACAGAAACATCAAATGGGGAGCAGGAAGGTGTTTTTACACAGGATTGTTTTTGCAGCCAGCTTCCACACTTGCAGGCCATCTGCAAAAGTGAGAAAAATGCAAACAAAGGATCCTTGTGAGGCTGAAAAATAAAAGGAGCTCAGAAGCTCACTTGGGGTGTTTTGCATGAAGAGCTCCTACCTGAAAAAGTCTGGGCTGTTGTTTTCCTCTAATGCTGTGAAATGGGAATTTTCTAATTGAAATTACAGGAGACAAAGAAACTTTTTAGCTTAAAACAGAAACAGGAAACAAATAATCCTTTCTGATTATGCCTTCCCCTGGCTGTTTCTGCACGTGCTGTGTTTGAATACATGTATGTTGGTCATATAGTGATACAGCATTTTCAACTCATTGTTCATTGCCCCAGGTGAGAGGCACATATAAAGATGGTTTCTTTTTTAGTTACTGGATCTAGATCAGCGGGAGGGTTGATACTAACAGTAGCTGCAGGAAAGTTAGGTGATTAGATGGCTTTTGTGTTTAGCTTTGAACACAGTGAAAATTGGGGCAGTTCTTTTATATGAATATGGCTCACTGTTCGTGTCTCGCTGCTGTGAAGATCTTTCCGTATTTGTCTCCCTACTGCCCCAAGGGAATGGCCCTGACACAGGGATTCAGTAAGAGATGGTCCTTCAGGTAGCAAAACCTGTATTCGTTCAAAACCCTGAAGAGTAGAAGAGCACAGACTGGGAATATTTAATGGGGAATCACTGCAGGGAGATGCAGTGTGGGATGCCATATACCCAGCAGAGCACTTTTGCATAAACCTGTGTCACAGCTTTCTCCCTCAATATCAAGAGTCAAATGCCTAGAGCCTGAGTGTCACCATAGCCAGAGGCAGGTCTGGCTGGCTTGGGTGTGCTCCTCTGGCCAGCCACAAAGGAGAGGAGTGCATGTGTGCTCTTTGCACCTGCAATGGTGGCCAAGTGCAGCGCAGAGCTTGAATGGGCCCCGAGACTGCAGATGGACCTGCCAGCAGGCTGCTGGGCTTTGGTTCTCTCTAGGTCCTGCAAGAGGAGTGCTGAGTGCCATGGGGTGGTTTTGTTTATATCCTGCTAGCTCTGGAAGTCTCATCTTGGGAAATGCCAAACCTTTTTGATTCCCATAGGAAGACAGGAATTGTCTCTCGGCAACCCACTCGACTGCTCCACGAGTTCTGTGACAAACAGACTGGGTCAGGTCCTGGTGTGGTTGGAATGAGGGAGCCGCGCTGGTGGGAGCATGATGACCTTTGGAAGCTCTCTGGCTGATGACTACATCAGTTTCTCTATATGCAGGGCTAGTTTCCTTCCTTGGAAGAACTCAGTGCTTACACCAGGAGTTTGTCCACCCAGCAGCTTTATAGATCCCAGGGGGAAGGAATGGTTAAGGAATGGCTTTTCTCCACCCGATTCAGTCCAGGCCCAGTACTGACAGCTGAAGGAGGGCTATGGGCAGCCCCCTTCTGCCATTGCTTCTGTAGGAGCTCTGTGATTCTTAGAACTCCCCTGAGTTTTGGGTTATCAAGCGCCCCTTGTTGCAGCTGCATCAACTGCAGAATGGCTCATTTACCGAGCACAACAACAGGCTCCTGTTTGGGCAGGATTCCACTGGCAGTCTGTGCCTGACCTGTGGAGACCTTTGGTATTTTGGCTGGCAGACTAGTTGTCTGTGCCCTGCTTGGTATTTCCCTGTGAAATACGCTCTAGGTTGTCCTTTCTTTAGGAGACATTATCCTTCTTCCCACTTGTTCCTGAGTCCAAGCATCACTGTGAATGCTTTTAGCTGGAAGGTGCACCCCTTTCCGCACTGAGCATGCAAACCCACTACCCGCTGCTTCCTTGCCAGACAGCACAACGTTCCAGCTTGGGAGGTGTCCCAGGTCCTGCAGCTGGACACATCTGCATTTCCAGCTTTGCTTCCTGGAGGGGACAATTTAAATGTACAGTACAGCTGCATACTGCCAGCATCAACACAACCAGAAGAGGCCCAAGATATTGGGCTGCTTTGGGCTGGTATTTCCCATGGATCCTCATACTGCTGCTTTTTGTGGATATCTTTGCCTGCTTTTACCCAGGGATGACAAAACACATTGGAGGAGTTTGTGAATTGTTCGGATGGGAAGAGCACACTTGGCTATACCATGCCTACCTTTTGATCTTGTTGATATTTTGATCTACTTCTTGCCTTTGAAATTACATGGAGTTTTCTTTTTCATCCTCTTTTTTAGAGAAAAAGGTTTAGAGAGACATGGAGCTTGAAAGAATCATTCGAGACACATTGACACGTTTCATCCAGTCCCACATCCCTGCAGCAGACCTCAGGTATGTTGAGATAGGAAGATCCAATATCATTGTTCTAGCTTGAACTCTGCATTAATTGTTCCTCCACACATTATATTGAACTCTGTAGCTTTCCTGTACTTTGTGTTGCTTTTCCTTAAGTCAGATCCAGGATGCAGGTAATTTGCACAGGCTCTGATGGGAATGCGTGAACAACTATCGTTTAGCATTGCAATCTAGCAATGTCATTGCTTTGACGACCAAAATGATTAATTTCCTGTCCAGTGGTACACATTAGAATATGGGATTCCCTTTGTTCCACAGTGCTCCCAAGGGCTTTCTGAGCAGCATAATGCTATGTCAGGGCTCTCCGTATTTTGAACTCTGCCTGCATGCAGAGGTACAGCCACCTTGAGGCTGGACACAGCAGCTGGTTTTGCAGCTGGTGGCAGCAGTGACACAAGTGTGGAGAGCAGCAAGCAGAGAACACTGCATCCCATAGAAATTGCAACTTGACAGAATTTGATGACCTCACCTGAAACACCAGTCAGCATAGAAAAGTCAGGGTTTGAGCACTTGGAGTATGTTGGTTAGCTCAGCTGAAGCACCTACAGGAGCACAGCCTCTGGGCACACACTGGGGCTTTCATTCAGTGCTGCCCAGGAAGCAGGATGGCATGCAGTATTTTATCCGTAAATGATTCCCACTCAACCACTGACCACCTGCTACCTGGCTTTACTGGTGGGATCTGCGCATAAGATACAGTCCACATAGGTCCTGCTGCTGCTCTATTAGAAAGACACAAGGTTAGGGGGAATGGGGATGAAGAGAGAGAGAGAAAAAAAATGGGCCTGTTGACCCTGCTGCCATTTCCTGTGTTCTCTCTGTCTCCAGTGGGATGGATGATGTTTTCTTCTCTTATATCACGGGTGTCCTGGAAGAGCTGGGCTCACCAGAGTCCTCTGAGGAGATTTTTGATATGGACACCTTTGTGGAAATGATGGAGGCGTATATCCCTGGTTTTGCAGAAATCCACAGGTATGTGAATGTTACTGCTTTGTATGTGCATGCCATGCACTGGGGGCCTGGACCCAAGCCCCTCAGTACCATAAATTCTTTTGTTATACCCAGTTGAAGATGTATTAGTACCAAATCTGTGCCATTATGATTAAGTCGGTCTTTGCCTGAATACACAGATGCTAATTCCAGTATAGTTTGCAAGTAGGTTCTTGGACATCTGAAATACTGGTTTATTTTATTTGGCTTCCCATCAAGCCTTGTATTTCTATAAAGAGGTAGCCAAATAGGATAGGCTACTGCTTTTATTCCTCACACTAATTATACAGCTTCTGTCTCTTGCAGTGGGGATGTTTGTGAAATGATGTTCTCCCTCTCAGAAAGGCTTGGTGAAGCTCGCAACAAAGGTGAGTTACACAGACAGTCTCAGCACAAGAAGGTATATTCTGCACGTGTTTTCAGTCTTAGTGTTTGGAGTTGAGCAATGTCACAGGATAAAATACAATCTTGTTTGCCACAGTTAGGATCCCATAAGGTAGCCTAAATTGATGGGCAATTTTTTTTTTAATGTTCAGTTGGGTTTTTGATATCAACACGTGAGAGGTTTGAGTCATACGGAATACAACACCTCTGTTGAGATCAAATCCAGTGTAATAAAGAAGAAATAGCAGATACTGGGCTGCTTGTTGAAATTCTGCTGTAGGTTAATTCTGACAGTGAGTATTTCTGCCTGCCTCTGATAGCCATCTGCTTAAGCGACAGTACCACTAGGCAGCCTGTGTCAGGTGCACCATCAAACAAAGAATCCAGCTGATTATGTGTATCACTTCTAGACTTTGAGCATCCTCAAAGCTCACTTCCCATTCACCCATGAACCCTGGCACAGATGCAAAATCAGCAACAATGTGCTCTGGCCTGCACTATGCAGGACTGCAGAAGACTACACTATCCCAATGGCCCTTTCTAACTTCAGCATTCACAGATCAGCTGGATTGCTATATTAATCAGCCCCAAAGGTACTTCCCACTAAAGAACAGACAGGTGAAGTGCCTGGATATTAAACCTCTCAGGACACACCAGTCTGGATTTTGCTTATCTAGCAACATCACTACAGTCTTGCCAGAAAGCTACACAGTGTAGAACAGACAATCCTGTCTTTTATCTTACTTGCTGCTTTCTTGAACTTGACAAAATCTACTGCTCTGCACTGGTCCCCTGCATCCTACCCTTTGAGGATCCTGATGTAGCCAGGGTGTGGAAGGACAGCACCATCCCAGTTTTAGGGAGGACAGTACAGAGGTGAAACAATTCTTCTTACAGTGACACAGAAGGAGCCTGTAAAGAGAGGTGCATCAGAGTAACCTGATCACAGGATGTGCTGGCTCACATACAGCCTGGGGACTACCAGAGTGTATTCCCAAATTTAAAATCAAAACCACACCTTAGTTCAAAGTTAGAGCAAACACCAGGGAATTCTTAGAAATGTAACAAAAATACCGTAAGTATCCACAGCCACAGCACTAGAGGGCTGAGAGTTGACAGATAGAATTGAATTCGCAAGCAGCC
The DNA here is from genome assembly GCF_000690835.1 of Fulmarus glacialis. Lineage (NCBI taxonomy): Eukaryota > Metazoa > Chordata > Aves > Procellariiformes > Procellariidae > Fulmarus > Fulmarus glacialis. Next base: position 8,202 of record NW_009224215.1, on the reverse strand, counting down.
CACGCCCAGTAAGGCCTGGGAATGCAGTGCTCGGGCACTCCAGCGTGCGCTAGCACTGCTTCCCTGCAGGTCAGTGTGAGCAGAGCTGCAGCAGTCCCTGCTGAGGGCAGGAGGAACAGCAGTGCTTCCCAGGGATTTGCTTTGGCACACGATGCACTATCAATCTAATGCCAACAGAAAGCACAGAGCTCTAGCCTTAGTGGGACAGTTCCTTAGGAGATAATCGCTATGTCTTTAAGAAAAACCTGGCCAAAAGGCTGTGGAAAGCGGGAACGAAGCACCTTCTGAAGACCTGACCAAGAGCCAGGAGCCTGGAGCTGGAGCCTGCAACAGGGAAAGGCTGTGCACTCCAACAGATGGAGCCAGGGCCCAGGTATGAGCACCTCACAGAGGAGCAGGAGCACTGGGGACAGTCACCCAGCACTAGGCTACCAGCACCGCCTGAGGGCATTTTCTGACTGGAAGAAACCACAGCATAGTCTGGTACACAGCATCACTGGTGTCTGTGATCTCCTCTATTGTATGGCCTGAGCAAGACTGTGTCAGTAAGTGGAAAAAGAAAATTACGTGCTGACAGAAGAGTACGAGCCATTGCTCTGTCTCATCCTTTCCAACCACTGGAAAGGATGAGCCAGAGCGATGGTTGAGAGAGGCTGTCCCAGTGCCCTCAGAGATCCCACAGCAGCACCGTGGGGACGCCTCTGCAGCGCTAGCCAGGCTCCACCCTGCTTCACCCTGTTCCTCTCGCCTCACTCCACAGTTTGAGCTGGATCACCATTTCTCTCCCCAGCTATCATGCAGTATCTGCACAGGAAGCAGTCACGTCTGGGTGTCAGTCCTGAAGATGCCGGTCCCACCCCCAATGACCTTCTGTGCACTTACTGAGCTATACAGCACTGAGTTGTTGGCCCAGCAGCCCTGATCCTGCAGCACCATTCAGCATGACCCATGCTACAGGCATGCAGCACCTGGCAGATCCCCCCCTATGCTCTGCTTGCTGTTTCTCCAGTACTGATCTCTTACTGCTCTGCAGCGCAATCATTCTGTGTCCACAGCCTTCTAGCAAGTGCTGCTGCTGCGCTTGCTTCTGATGTAGCCACAGGACACTGTGTTTAGCAGTCCCTTCCCTTTCTGATCAAAGCACATACAACTTCACAAGGTGAGCGTGAGTTCAAGCATTTGCGTCGGTATCCAGAAAGCTCACTCCTAAGGAGACACATAGTATGGCGACACAGATGAGCCAGTTCACAGCAGCCCTACTTCGGGGGGAGATTAAGGAAGAGTGATGCTTTGTCCTTGCAAAGATACAATCCCCTGTTAGCTTCAGGAATGGGATTTAGTCACGCTTATAAGGAGAGAGAGCCTTCAGCTAAGGGCAAGCTGAATTTCCTGACAATGCAAAACCAGAGAGGCCCTTTTCAATAGCCCTCTCCTCACTGTATCCCCAACTTACCTCTGTCTCTTGCTCCAACTAGGAAGGCAATGACTTGAAGGATGGGGTGGAGCTGCTACTGGAGATGTTCCCAGCCTGTACTGTGAGCCAGGCAGAGAAGGCACTTGCCATGGCCTTGGGGAACTTGGAGGAGGCAGTGCAGTTAATTGTGGAGGAGAAGGTGGAAGTTGGCCCAGCAGGTGTGAGTGTGAAGGTACTGTACTGTGAGCTGGGTGGCAGTGGGTCAAGGAGCAGGGCAGAACTCAGGGACACACAGGCGTTCGGCGGTCCACTGCAAGCAGAAGCTTTGACTGCAGGAACTTTCTGTGCAATGAGCCAGGAGGATCACCCAGAGCAACAGCCCCTCTCCCTCCCTTGGCTGAGTACAGGCCATACCCACAGCCGAGCCAGCACCCCAGCGGAGCTGTGGCTGGCACCCCCCTTCCCACAGCGGCTGGAGTGCTCCACCAGCAGCTGGGCTCACTGAGCTAGCAGGGGGGTAGCTGTACACCCCACGTGTTTGCTACTCACGCACTCGCCTTGTCTCCTCCCAGGAACTGGCACGGCCCCGCAAAGCGCCCAACCACGAGGAACTAAAACAGGTTATCCTACAGAAGTAAGTACCCAGCAGCAAAGAAGCCCTTATTCTGCTCCCAATAAAAGAGGAGGTGGCAGTTTGGGGAAGGTCAGAATGACAGTGTGGTCTATAAAGAACTTGGGGTTATGATGCTTAGTAAGGATGCCATGAAGCTGATTTGGGTATAGCTGAACACATCTAAGCACAAATATAATCATCAGGTGGGGGAAAAAAAAAACAGGTTTGGGTTTCTTTTAGAGCTCTGGCACAGAAACAGATTACCTGCACCAGCTGGGTCACAGCACTGGCTGTGTGTGAGGTTTCAGCCTCCTACAGGTATAGCGTAAATCACAGTACTGTCAGCTAAGGTCCCAGTTAAAGGTTCAAGGCATGAACATCATGCTGCAGCTCAGGTAACACATGGTAACTTGTAGAACCACAGCAACTCATTCGTACCTCCATCCTTGGAGACAGTCCAAACAAGGCTAAAGATATCTTTAAGAGACTGCCTGTACAGCAACACTGGGAAGATTAAATCTCAGTTGTTGATAGTGTGAATTCAATGCATTTAAAGAAACCTCTCCGAAGTCCCCCCTATGGACTTCTTGGAAATGAAAGTGGCTTTAGATTGGTTTACCTTTATTCATTTCCAAAAGCATTTAATTCTCAATAGGAGAACCCACAGTGTGGTTTCATCGATCTGCTTTAAGAGCTCAGCTTTCATGAGTATCCTCCTGCAGGCACGCAGATTCCACATGTCTGTCCAGCCATGTCTTTTCCACCACTTTACATCCTCCCCAGTGACAGAATAAACAGTTGATGGGCTAGGGAAGGTAAAGCAAGGCAGAATGGCATCCAGACAGAATTAGCATCCCTGTCCTTGCCTGTCTCCTGTGCAGGCTTATTTCAGAGTGACATGCAAGGGAACAAAAAAGCACCAGCTGTTAGTTATGTTTCTGGGAACTTCACTTTAATGACATTTTGGCAACATCCTGTATTTTAAACATCACTCAAGCACAGGTACAGAGAGCAGATCACCATAGCTGAAGATACACAGGAGCAATTATACTAACTACTGAGGGAGAAGTCATGGTCAGATGTGCTGTCCACCTGCTAAACCAGCACCAAAGTCTCAAGAGTAGTGACTCAGCAGTAAAGCAAGCAAATGCTTGCACCCTGATGTTTCAGTCACACAGGGAATGAGGTGATGCTTTTATGAAGTTGCTTCCAGCACAGACCTGTTTCATAGTCAAGTAGTAGGAGGAGTGTGAAAAGAACACCATCTCTTCAGGGCAGAAGCAGCCAGCTTGGTCCTGTAATCTCACCTTTGTCTCCTTTGGCTGCCATCACTTGGGCTTAGAAGGAGCAAAGCTGCCCCAATGGCAGAGCACACCAGACCTTGGCACCTCTCTCAGTTGTGCAGGGGCAGGCAGCATTCTCAGCAGCCTGTTTTCAATACCCTTCACGTGCGGCCAAGGATGCTACTCCAGGAGAATCCTGCTGGATTCTCACCAGAAGGATGACACACTTCTTGCCTGTTTCGTCCAGAGGGGAACAGTAAGTGCTCCTATCTGCAATCTAGGCAAGTAGGACACATTGCACAGCCACAAACCAGCCAGGGGAGAAAGGACATAAGCTGTGAATAGCCCCAGGCAATGCACGTTACCATGTTCACTAAATGCTGCTTCTGTTTCAGATACATGATGGTGGATAGTGCAGATGATCAGAAAACACATCGGCCAGCTCCTCCCAAAGAGGTAAGAAGAGCAGTCCCAGCTCACCAGCAGTTTGAATGTCCTTTGGCTACAAGGTTTAAAAATCAGGCTGCGAGACCAAAAAGCAAAGGGGCAGTCCCAAGGCAGGACTGTTCACAGACCCTGCTAGTCAGCAAAGAAGGAAGATTAGCTTAGCTAAGGTGCTGCAGGGTCTGTCAGTTCCTACCATTCCTGACTAGCATGGCTCCTGCTCCCCCCGCATCAGACAGCTTCCTTCCCAGTTTTGGCCAAGATTCCCAACACAAAGGATGGATAAAGCAGCCCACTCCAGTCTTCCTGCACCCCAGAGCACAGCTCTGCTTCTGCTTGTCCCCTCCCTCTCCCTAGCAGTGTGGCTGTCCATCCACTTGGTGTTAATGTCTTTCCTCTCCAGGCTCCCAAGAAGCTGATCCGCTATATCGATAACCAGGTGGTGAGTACAAAGGGAGAGAGGTACAAAGACATCAAGAAGCCTGAGAGTGAAGAGATGAAGAGAACCTACATCAGCCTCAAACCAGCCAGGAAGTACAAGTTCCACTGACAGCCAGGTCCTCCTGCACTTCAGCCTCCACCTCGCTGGCCAGGCATGGCAGGATGGACATGTGGCACTAGGGGTGAGGGGACTCCTCCACCTGTCACTAACTGGAACTAACCTGGGAGCCAGGATGCTGCTTTCAGCTTCCTCAACTAACCCAGCTGACAAGGAGGAGCCTTCCCTCCTTGTGTAACTGTCCCTCTGCCCCCAGGGGCACACTACAGCAGCTCTCCGGGGCCTGGGCATTCTCTGCTACTCCTTGCATGGGACATTTTTAGACCTAAGATGTGGCTTGTGCTTTTGCAGCAAGCTTTTTACAAGTCTGTGTGCACTGTTGCTTTAAATTGAGTGCCAGTGTTAATAAAGATGATGTGAGTTGGTGTGTAGTCCAGCTGGAGCATGCACATGCTTTACAGACACCGCCTCCAGTCCCTCCTGGGGCCAAAGATAGGAGCAGGGTCATCCTCTCTTCCCTTAATTACTCTCTTCATCACGTTCACCACAAGATGTAGCTGCTGTTTGGTTAACCACCTAGTGGATACAACGGCTGAGGCTGAACTCCAGACCAGAGCTAGGCTCTCCCTGCCAACGCAACCTGCAGCACTCCATAAACTCCAGCTGACATCATGGCCAGGGCTACTGCCATTTCTTACCACTTTTGAGTGCCAAAGCTCCAGCCATGCAACATGGAGCAGGATATAGTAGCAGGCCTGGGTGCTACTGAAATGTTAAGTCAGAAGCTGGAAGAAACAAATGGCAATGACTAATTGCTTTCAGTGACAGCACAGCTAGGTTTGGTCAGTGAAACTGCAGTTAGGAGTGTGTTCCTGCCTTGTGCTAGCCTAAACCAGCACCCTTGGCCTGGACAGACACACTGCCGGTGCTGGGGCCATGCCAGTGCTTTGGTGCCAGGCTGGACAACGGCTGCATGCTGGAGCTGGGCTCACTCCGCCCTCCTCCCAGAGCCCAAGAGGAGGGCTGGTGGCTTTTCTCCTTTCTGCTCCAGCTGGCCTGGTTTGTTCCCAACAGCTCTGCTGGCATGCTCTGCACACCCACCCCAGGGGACAGTCCCCATCAAAAACTCTCCTGCTCTCTGGACAGCTGCCACTTAGAGATTTAAAATACAACAAATAATAAATCCTATTAGCTGGCCTGGCCAAGGCCTGTTCAGCACCATGGTGTTCCTGCAAGTCACTCGCTCTCTCCACGCCACTGCAGAGGGAGTTGCTTTCCCCAGAGGCACCAACGAAGC
>NW_009224215.1:1900-2626 GCF_000690835.1 Fulmarus glacialis | reverse complement strand
TCGCGACCCCCCGGTGGCGGCTAAACAGCCCCAGAGGAAAGAGAGAGCCGCACTCGGGCCAGCCTCGCCAACGGGACTGACCTCTCCCTCTGCACATCTCCGCAGCAGCCAGTTCTGGCATCCTCCCGGGATCCCAGTGTCATGTCAGTCCCCCCCTCCCCGGCAACAACAGTTCTAGATCTGGAGGTTAATGAAAGGAGCGAAGCCAACCACGTCCTGCAGGAGAACGAGAGCCCTCTGCAGCGGAGGCTCCACATCCAGCTCCACGCCACGACTTCGGAGGATGCTCAAGCTGGACTCGGCCACATTGTGGCAATGCTTCACCTTCAGCGAGCGCAGCTTGGGACAGTACTCGGCCAGGACCCTGCCAAGAAAGAGCACATGCAGGTTGCAAGCCAGGACTCCTGAGTGCACCACTCACCCTCTTCTCTAATCCCAGCAGCCCAGTGCTCACAACTGTGCCACACATGCACCATCCTTTGGAGCAGCACCTGGTGGTCCGAGAGAAACTTGAGAGACATGGTCGGATCCCAGACCTACCCTCCATGATATGCTGGGGAATTTGCTGTTAGCAGAACACAGTGCCTCTCCTGAAGAGCCTGCTAGTGGCTTCTTCCCCAGACTGAGCTCTCATTGCTTTCAGTATGAAGAAAACCGACTTTTCTCTTGGTTCCCTTCCTCTCCCCACCCCAGACACCTGCCATCCCAGCTCCCCAATGCGTACCT
>NW_009224215.1:0-1716 GCF_000690835.1 Fulmarus glacialis | reverse complement strand
TACCTGATGGAGTCATTCTTGACTCGCAGACACCCCGTGAGGTCCAGGTGCTCCAGCTCGGGGCAGCACTTGGCAATCTCCTCGACCGCCATGTCACCCACATTGGCATTGACAGCCAGCGACAGAGACTTGAGCCTGCTGCACTTCTGCACCAGGTAGCAGATAGCCTCGTCCTTCAGCTGGCGACAGGCCGTCAGGTCCACAGCCTCCAGTGCCTTGCAGTGGTCAGCCAGGCTGCGCAGGGACAGGCTGTCCACCCACTCGCAGTGAGCCAGGGAGAGCCGGCGCAGGTTGGGGCAGCTCAGCGAGATGGCCACCAGCGCGTGGCGGCTGAGCTGGGCGCAGCCCTTTAGCTGGATCTGGTGCAGGTGGTGGTTCTGCCCGATGACCGGGAGCAGCTCCCTGTCTGTCAGCCAGTCGGAGCAGTTCTGGAGCGCCAGCTGCTGCAGTACTTCGTTGTCCTTCAGCAGGTTAACAAAAGCAGCTCGCGGGATGGCAGGTCCGATCTGTGTGGGGAACTCAGGAAGAATGAGGCATCCCCCAGGGTTTCAGATCAGCCTGATGCTCATCAAATACTCTGTCCCCGCCTCTCTTCCACTGTGACAGCGGTGACCAAAGCCACCCCCTCTCCTCATCCCAGGCCAAACCCTGCCATCAGGCTCTCCTTCCCTCATGCCAAGGCTACTGCCACAAGCTAGAAGATGCTCTGGCTTCTCCACCCGCCATCATCACACCTGCATTCAAATACTCATGATGAACGCCACAGCTCCGCTCTCCAAAAACTCTTTGCTAGACCACTCTCTGTTCTCACAGAACAGCAGCTACTCCTGTCTTTCCAAGTCCCAGGCAGTGTCTCTCAGGGCCAGCACAAGCTTTCCCTGAAGACCAGGCACAGAGGTATCTCCCGTCAGACCCACCCTATTGCACAACCTCTGTGAGGACTGACAGGCCATGCCACTCAGGAGCTGGCCTGTGTTTCTGCCAGCCAGTGCCCCATAATGGCCTGGGTGGAGCTTCCAGGCTCACTCCTCCCAAGGCCTCTTGCTAAAGACACTGGCATTGCTGGGCCCTGAATCACCGCCTCTCCTCCCTAAGCCCATCTGTCCAGTCTGACACCCATTAACCCGGGCTCCTGAGCAGAAACCAGCCTCCTTGCCGGAGGTTTCTTCTCCCCACATAGTCAAATGCTCCCCTGCTAGCTCCAGAGCAGTAGGACATCTGTCTCCCCCAGCCTCAGAGCCATCCAATACCTGGCTTGAGTCAAAGCAGCGCATGTTGGCCAGGTACAGCTGGATGAGAGACTGGAACGACTTGCTGACCCTCTGCAGGCTCAGGAGCTGCTGCAATGGCAGATGACAGAGGATATGTGGAACCAAGATGTCTTCCCAGGGCAGGTCCAGGAGGCATCCCCTGGAGGGGGTCAAACTCATCATCAGACACCAGGGAGCCAGGCTACGCTGGGAGCCAGGCTAGATCACCTCACACCTACTGCCAGGTGCCTCTAGGAGGAACAGCCGGAAAGAAAGACTCAGCGACGTCTCCCACAGTCAGCCCACAGGGTAAAACCCTCCCCTTGGTTAGCCATCAGCGGGGCACGCACCTGCGTCACCTCCTCCCCAGCCTGGGACGTTCACTGCTTAGGCATCCGAGTCCACTTGCCTGCACTGCCCTCCAGGAGAGCTCGGGTGGGGCTTTCCACCAGCTGCTTAAGAAGTC
>NW_009224214.1:0-253 GCF_000690835.1 Fulmarus glacialis | reverse complement strand
TGGGCACCACAGCAGCCTGTGCAGACAGGACACAGGTCCAGCTGCCCTGGGACCGTCCCGTTCCTGGGGTACAGCCCAGATCCTCCTCCCCTGGCTATGTGTCCCCCCAGCCATGCGACAGCCTGGGTGGGGAAGGGTTAAGGAAGCAACGGGGGTGCAGCATGGACCCCCGCAGACCAGAGGCACAGTCTCAGCTCAGGGACAAGGCTTCCAGGACGGGAGCAGGGGACAGACACCCCTCTCCTGGGGCCAG
>NW_009224213.1:6914-30326 GCF_000690835.1 Fulmarus glacialis | reverse complement strand
AGGTCAGCAGATGTTTTAATAGTTATATATATTATAAAATCTAAATATACAAAATCTTAAATAAATTAAATTCTGAAAAAAGTACAAACTTCACTTTAACAACCCAAAAAAGAAAACTGAAAGAAACTTATTTTGTGAGAGTTTCATGTAGCAAGACAAGAAAAACACCAGGTTTCACATAAACAGCCATTAGGCTGACAAAACGTGATTTTCTACTGCTAAAGAGTCGGTGCTTTTAAGCTTGTCCAGATAAATGGAAGCATATAGCAGTGAAATGCATATTGCTCTAAACTACAAAAATTATTGGAAAAATTACTATACCAAGCCTTAATTAAACCTCTTAAAAAAAACCCCTGTCTTTGCAACCTGGTTGGCAGGTGTGCTCCCCCTCAAAGAGCAGTCATTATATACTGGCCTCAGGCTCCCTGTAAACAGGCTGGAAGGTATCAAAAGACTATGCCACTATGTAAGGGAGGGAAAAAGTGAAACTTGATAGTTGTGTCCATTTTTTTTTTCAGAGAGAAAAAAGTATTCTGCCTTTTTTTTTTTTTCTTCTCTTAACATGTCCTGTCACGAATTTTGATTCTCTTTTATTCATATCAAAGGCTGCCAGATACCAAACCCACTGAACTCAACGAAAACTTTTCCACTGACTCTAGTGGGAATTGGCTCTAGCTCTTTTGTGAGCTAGACAGTTTGTTCGTGAACTAGACAGTTTGTTTTGATGGATAAATTGCTGATCTAAAGTCCAAGTAATAACAGGAAAATAAAGCAGCTGAGAAACTACAGAACGGAGGCTGTTAAAAACACGTGATCTTTAATTTGCAACTTTCAGTTTGGGTATGTTTCTTAGCTTCTACATGCTTACTGCTTGCTGTCTCAGCCTTCGCTCTCGTATCATAGAAGTTTGTTTCAGAAGACCCTTAAAAAGAACTCAAACCAGTCATAATGGTGACTGCGTAAAGAGCACGCGAAGAACGAGCACGTACAGAACATAAGGCAAGGGGGCTACCAGTCAAGAATCCTTTTAAATAACACTATTACCTTAACGCATAGCTACGTGTTAAGTTTCTGAAAGCATTCTGCCCGTGGCTTGAAAGTAATAAACTTAACAGTCATGTCACCTCAAGTTACTGTGATTGAAATCCTATTTTGACAGAACAGCTCAATTGGGCAGGGGAGGAACAACATTTTTATCAATTACAGGTTTTTGTTTTGTTTTAATTCTCTCTGTTTCTGGTACTATCAGACTTTGGGACTCTTCTTTGGGACCTATCTAAACAAGAGAAACTGGCAGCCTCCTGCTTTAGGTAAACACTAGAGCTCTCCTCCCCTTCCTGGTGACTGCTCTTATCATTCAGCTATTATGAGGTGTTGAAATATCTGTTTCATTTCTAATCACAGTTTGTAAAAAGCTAAAATTCAATTTCTCGACTCTTCTCTTTCTGCTGCGCTACTTGTCACTTAGATTGCAATGGCATGTATCGACTCCACAGTGTCTCATAAAATGATGCAATGTAACACTTTGCCCTAAACAGGCCTTTATGTTGCTGATCTTCAAGCTAGGAAACCATCTTAGTCACAGGATGTTCTACACAGAAATCAGGATTACGGAAAAGTGATCCGTAATCGAGCTATGAGAATACTGCATGAAGTCACTCACATACACACTGGTAATACTGCATGGCTTCTTCCTCCTTGTAGATGGACCACAACATGTGGCACTGCTTGTTACCTCTTTCTTTAAAAAAGAAAATTAAACTTCTAACTCACTGTAAAACTAAAAAGATCTGTTCCACACTTGCCCAGTATCTTTACAGCTTCTCCATATTGTTTAAAGAATCAAAACAACAAAAACCCCACTATCTTCTATACAAACAACAGTGGATCTCTAATACGTACACGTAATGCTGCCACAGAACTCCGCTTCAGGGATTCCTGTCCCCATCCCAAATGGGTCAAAGAGAGGGAAGCAGGCAACCACATTAACTGGAAACCTGGTACCTGAGTTGTGTGTTTGATTCTTCAGTCAAAATAACTCACATTTTGTATGCACTCCTAATTTCTACTTCCGCCACTTCGGCTCTAAGCAATTCCCTTACATGATAGCAGGACACTTGTTTGAGTTATCTCAGGCTTTGGCTCATATGATAGCAACTATTTTTAAAGAGGCTGATGTAGTAAGAATATATTTTAAAAACTCTCAGAATGACGCTCTAATACCTTGGTTAAGGAACTAGCAAAGAGCTTCTAGAAGCCTTGCTACAATCTCTGAAAGACTTCTAGCTCACGTAAGATAACCTTGAAGTTGAACCTTGGTGTCATAAATGCTCAGCAATTTTGTTCCCGACGTCACTAATGCCTGCTTTGTCAGGTGCCTACAGCAATGCTCCTACATATGTTACTGCTGCATGGCAAAATGCCAACAAAATAACTTTACAGCATCTGAACATTAGAAGGTCCTGAAGGGCAGCTTTTGCCTACTTGGCCTGAGACACCCGAGAGAGTTGATTTTTAGAACCATGTCTTTTTCCACTTTCTAGAGGCAAACACATGCACATATGAGGAAAAACACTATCTTCCCCTACCAATTCCCTTTCATGTTTCTCAGGATGGACACCAGCACAAAAAAGAAACCCAAAAGCTGAATCAAAACACAGAGGTAGGAGTTCCTAAACTGCAGGACGCGTGCCACTGCTGACACGTCAGCTGTTTTCAAAGGAGTATTTGGCTTCAGCGTTACTGAGTTGGGAGCTGCCGGGGGTTAAATAGCCGGCACCAACACCACCAGCACCAGTCCCTACCACCACAGCCACACGTGATACTCAACGAACAAGCCTACACAAACTCCTGCATCAGAGAGGAACTCCTGATCTAGGGATCACAGGGTGAATTCCCACTCCTGCGAGACCTTTTTTCCCCCCCCAACGTCTATGACAGCCGCAGCATTCCCTCACCAGCCTCAGAAAGATGGAAGTGAAAGTTATTCTGGACAGATGCTTGTTACCTACACTACTGGAGACTGAGTGACAATCAAGGAGAGGGAGGGCCGATCCTTGCTCAAGCTGCTACTCATCAGTGCCGAGAAACACAAAGTGCCTACGGAGCACAAGGGAAATAAGACTTCTAGTGACAGTGAGGAGTGGCTATACTACTTCTGAATTCAGCAAGCAAGCCAATAAATTCCAGAGATGGACAACTGTGTAATAAAGTGTAAAGTCTGGGAAAAAAATGTAACTGAGGTTACAAGAAGCCTGTGTCTTGCCTGCCATTGTGCAGACTACACAGGAGTGAGATTACAAATGATTGTGATTTAAAAGAAGAGATGTATTAACAAGGGCTCGTGTTCTCAACTGAGGGGAATGAGGGTGTCTTTTGGCTTTTCAGATGACTCAAGCAAGTGTCATCATCTCATAAGCACATCATTTCCTCATGTTGGTTGCGGGGTGGAAGAGCACAGACCTTCCCCCACCCTCCCGAGCACACTCCACTTTGGTGCAAGAGTGGAGAGCAGCAAGAAGTCACTCAAACAGAAACACACAGATTTTTTTTTTTTTTAAATGTCGCTTATGTAGCATGTTCATAAAAAGAAGCTGTTTTAAGAATTCTACCCTGCTTTCCTTTGCTTATCTGTATGATCAGAAAGGCTGCTCCCTCCTCTCCTACGTTCAGCAAATCTGTACTATATATGCAGTCAAAATGGAATTGTGTTAGTTTTCTCTTCTTTGTAGAAACAGCAGCCACATACATTTTAGATTACACACTGTACATTCATGAGAAAGGCAAGTATAATCCATTGGAAAAAAATAGATGAAGGAGAATTTTCTGTTCAGTATGCTATTGTCCTTCATCCTATTTGACTAATTACTCAGTTTTGATTACTAGTTCTAAAGAAAAGTCACCCCACTTCATTGTGCTCACCAACCTGAAAACTGAGACATGGAGAGATAGAGTCAGAAAGGAAATCAACTTCCCATGAATAAGCCGCATAAAACACCTCCAGTTTAGATTTTTAAACTCACTCCATTTCTACACCTATGAATGGATGGATGGACCTTCCATTTAGATAACAGTAAGATACTTTTCATACAAATAGGGGCATTTGAAATAATACAATGTGTTCTACTACCAAAACAAAAACCAAAAAACACACCACCAAAACACCACATTTTGCTGACCTAGTCAACATAGCCCTCAAAATATGTGCTATGTTCTTGCAAGTAATCACCCATGCACCATCACCCACTTAAACAATAAGCCAGATTATCATCACTTGCATTTACCAAGAAGCCAACCTCTTTGACATTCACTGTGGAATAATAAACGTTTATTACGTGTTATAGCAGGGAAACCTGACTGATAGAATGTGAGCTCATGGGAAGTGTCAGAACATGCTGTTGATATGTTACATCACTCTATTCAACAGCTCAGAGACTTTATTTGGTGACTCCCTTCTTCATCCATAGAAGCAAAAACCTCTTTCCATTTCAAAATTCTTTTTCATCGTAGGTTCATGGCATACAGTTTTGCGACACCCAGAATGAAAGCTTACCTAACCCACTCCAAACAAATACTATAATACATAACATTTTTAACTTCCTATTGCCTGGGACACTATGCAACCAGGAAAAGTTTCATTGGATTTTTAAAAGATGATTCTCCCTTCATGACTTTTAAGTCAAAGCAGCTGAAAATTCTGGAGTACTTTTATATGAATTCATTATTGTTTCATGTCAAAAGCAATTACTCACGTACATTTAAGCCAAAATCTAAATGGGCTGAACAGGACGACAGAGGGTGGTCCACATACAAAGGCCAGCAGAGGGAAATACCTAAACATAGGAAAATAAATCAATCAATCAATCAATCAATCTTTATTACAAGAAAACAAAACAAAACAAAACAAAACGGATTTCACACCTTCAGTGTAGTCATTTGCTGTAAAACTCTCCCAAATACATGAAAACCTAGTTGAGAAGAATTCTATAAATGCTAGCATTCAGTTAAATGGAAAGGGTCCGAAATAGAAAGTTATGTTATACTGATTTTTCTAAAAGAAAAGGAGAAAGCCCACAGCAAATCTCACCACTATCTTTAAAAAGAAAGAAGGAGAAAAAGTTGGAGAATCTTAAAAAAAACCAACCACCAAACAAAAAAAAAACCCCAACAGCAGCCTTCCAAACAATTTGACACATCTTCCTGCTAGAAAACTAATCTGTAACTAGCATTCACGGGTGACGCATTTGCGTGAATTCAAGCAAATTCACAAATTCTTGTTCAGTATCTATTAATATAGGAGATTGCCATAAGTCAGTATGATTACAGCTGTATTTTGCATGGACAAAGACTAACAAAACAGAACGTTTTCGGTAATTAATCCCACCTCCCCACGCGCTAAAAAAGCCAACACTGGAAACTGGTAACACCAGCGTCACCGATCATTACATATAGTCATACCCGTACAACCTCTATACAAAGCACCTGCTGTTCTTACATGAACAAATTAAATTATAGCCTTCACATGAGGAAGTAAAAATAAACACATTAGTGTCAATTCCAAACCGTTTCCTGGGCAGCTAAAAACAAGATTCAAATCATCGCTATCAAGAGATGACAGCTCCACTTAATCACTGTAACATAAACCATGATAATAAATTATTGCCAAGCACTGCCTTATTATGAAATCCAGGGGTGGCTCCGAGACACGTAGTAAATGATATGACAACCATGAAGAGCCTCTGCAGCAGTGGGCCGAGCACATTACAACAGTTGATGAACAGACTCAAAACCCACATCATCTTGCGAGGAAAGGAGCTACAAGAATCACCTTGCTGTCTTTAGGCAACTGCTCTAAAAACCTTGCAAACACCAACAGTAGAACATGGGTCTAGAGCCCTCCAGGCAGATAACTAAAGAGTTTGCTAGCCAGACCACGCTCTGCTCACTGGGACGGACACCCTGACTGGGACCTGCGTGTTTGTCCCTGGGAGGTCTCAGGCTGGAGATCCTCTCACTTGTCCATCTTTAGCACACCGGCGTACGCACGGGAGAGCAGCAGGGCAGAGAGGTGGACGAGAAGATGTGTTGAAGATTGTGCCAGGTCCGTTTCTCCCCCTGCCTGCTCCGGCTGGCAGATACCCTTTCAAGCCCAGGAAGGGGCTCTGCAGATCTCCCTTGCTACTTCTCCCAGTCCAGCAGCAGAAGCCCAGCAGACGGCAATGGAGAACAACGAGAAAGCTCATCTACTCACCGTATTCAATTTTTTGAAATTAAAACTAACCTAGTGCTTAACACGGATTAGGCTCTGCCTAGATGCAAGACCCTATGATCAGAGACCACCTTGTGACAGTCCAAGGAAACGAAGTACGGGACAAAAAGCATCTCCCGTTTTGTTCCTTAGTGTTTCATGTGCAGTTTCTGAAGTCTCTCTGAAAACTGCCAGGTAGTCTTCACATTCACTAGTACCTGCCATCCATGCCTCTCCAAAGTCCTTGCAAATAAACTAGCTACCACCTCAGGAAACTATATACTATTTTTTCCACTTTAATGCATAGAAGTAAATCAGGAGTTTGAAGCAGCCCACAAGAGTCTTCATTTCACCATTGGGCACAATTAATTCTGCTGAAGAGCCGGTGAGAAACGAAGCATATACTTAACTTCAACATAGTTTACTGGAAGGAGGTGTCACATTTTTAGAACAGGATCCATTCATGATTGAAGACCGAGCTGCTGCAAGTTCAGCCATAAGCATTAAATGCATTTGGAAATTCCCTGGCAATGCTGTTAAAGGAACAGACATTTCCTGTAATTTTCGGAAATGTTTTATATCTCCCCTCCTCCTTTTTAGCCTTGGTGGTAAGAAGGGGGAGGGAGAGAGAGGATACCATATTACCATTAAGCGAAATATGAATGAGCCACCCAAGTTTAAAGTGGAAACTTCAGCTATTTGTGCTTAGGAGAAAGCTTTAAAAAAAAGTCTTTCATCATTAAGAGGCCAGGATTTTTCTGCTGACTTCAGGAAAAGAAACATACACCCTTTCAATTAGGGTGAATTACAAAAGGATATAAACTTGCCTTTTCACTTACTTCTGGCAAATAAGAAGTCCTCCAGGCCTTATTTAAATACCTTTTTCTATTTTCCAGAATTAGAAATGGAGGCCTTTTTTTCTCCTCTCTTGCTCAGGGCCTTCCCTAAAGTGCAGCTAAACGAACCCAACCAGTCGGGTCACACGGAGCGTTCCTCCCACAGCTACAGCGCTGGGGTGCATCAAGCAAGCTAGAAGCCAGGGAGAGACTGAGCAGTCAAGCATGACAGTGTCCTTCTAAGGACCTCAGTATCTACCTCTCCTTTCCTAAAAGTTTAATCCTGTCCTTTCCTAAAAATATAATCTTGTATGAAGTATCTGGCGTAAAATTTATAAAATTTACAATAAGTTATAAAATTATTTTGTCTATGCAATCCGAGTCTGAAGAGATCCAACCCAAAGCCACAGCATGTAACATAAGAATTCACAAACTGAATTAAAACTGGAGGACAGCTGCCTATCCTTACAAAACACATCACAAGTGCTATTTGGGTCCTGTACACCAAATGGTGAAGGCTGGTCGTTTAGTTGCAACAACTGGCAAAGTCCATGCCTGCCAGTCTCTATCAGCAACTGTATTTTAGCATTTGATTCAAACACACAAAGTGCAAAAAGGGAAAACCTTAAGGGGTTGAACTACTTTATAAATCCTCAAGCTGTTGAAATTCCAGCATCTCCTTACTCTTTGGAGAACAAGACTGCTTTACAGCAGCCCCTTTCATGACACCAAGGTTTCCAGCTTCTACACAATCCGTACATCCCACATTGACTGACCATGTTCTGCAGCTCTGCAGACCAATGCGAATGGTGACTTTTATATTTTACATGGTCATCTTTTTGCTGAGAAACAGATTAGAAGGAGGAAGAGAACTGCTCTGAAGAGCAGTGCTAAATAAACATCAAGCACAGCAGTTGTCATAATCTGTGCTACTTCTTTAGAAAGCTTCCCATGAAAGAAGGTAAGATGGGACCTCAGAGCCTTCAAATAATGGTTATAGCCTTTAACTTTAAGGCCTTTTGCGTAGTGAGAGACTTTAAGGGGGAGACGTTCAAATAATATGGGCCTGCAAATAATGAGCCAAAAATTAAAAAAAAAAAAAGCAACTCTGATCTGCTTTGTGGTCACTATATGATGAAAACAGAAGGTGGATCTGAAGCCTTTGTACGAGAACCAGGACGGATTAAAGGCAGAGGATAATGATGGTAATTTTATTAGGAAAATAAATCAGAATAGCTTCTGGGCAAGGCAGGGGTGAATTTCTTGCAACAGACTTTTTAATGACTCTTCTCTTAAATTAAATCGAATGACTAAAGATCATAGTGAGTCAATCTCCTTTAAGAACAGAGACATGTAAACTGCTTCCATGGTACGCTGTGGGTTAAAATGTTCTG
Organism: Fulmarus glacialis; assembly: GCF_000690835.1. Taxonomy (NCBI): domain Eukaryota; kingdom Metazoa; phylum Chordata; class Aves; order Procellariiformes; family Procellariidae; genus Fulmarus; species Fulmarus glacialis. Next base: position 21,849 of record NW_009224213.1, on the reverse strand, counting down.
GTCTTTCACCCATTTGAGGAAATTACACCAGTTCTCCCGGAAGGCAACATGCACATTCAACCCCTTCACATCAGGGCATGAGAAAGTTTGGAAGGAATTTCTTTTTTTTTTTTTTTTCTCTAAACTGTCAACATTAATACTTTGTTTCTTCCTGCTTGTGTCTGAAAATACAGTGCTGCACTGCGCTGCACACATGTCCTGTCAGCTGTACAGAGAAACATCTAGAAGTTTAAAAAAAAAAAAACTAGTAAGTGTTAATTAAATCTGTTGTCAGATTCATTTAAAAAACCCTCTGCATGCTCAAAACAAAATTAGTATTTTAAGCAGTGTAGGCTACATAGCAATAAAAGCACACAGAAGTATCTTCAGAAGGGACGCTGGACCCAATAAAACATCTACATTACACGTATGTAAGTTCAGTCCTACTCAGTAAAGCAGTTAAATTTAACTGGGTTTCTCCTTAAATGACATTTATATGGCAAGGAAACAGAATAGATGGTGGAAAACATTGAGTCCACAAACACGGCACAGCCCGACTGTCTCAAGGTGGGGGTAGAGAAGGAAACGTGGAGATATATGGTGTACAGCAATGGCTCCCAATTAATGTGGTGAAATAATTCAAGCTGTTAGGTGCTCCTGGAAATGGAACAGCTGCAGTAATCCTGTTAGGAGGTCTCCCGTTCTGGGCTGTGCAGAGTAGGAAGGGGTTCAGGCTATGACATGGGAGTGACTGCTGGATTGCAGATGAGGCCCAGAAAATAAATTAGCAAGCTCCTAGATCCAGACGACTGGGACCTGAATCTCTCACCATGGTGTAAGACTCCTGATAGCTCACTCACTGGGAACAGAACATATTTTCATACTTAATTTGTACCCACAAAGGTAATTCTGATGGCCTGCTTATTACAATTGCTTTCAAATTTTAATTTAATTGACAAGACGGTACCAACAGGACCTCAGTTCAGGAACAAAAGCAGAAGCCATGGTATCTCACGGAGCTACGTTCCGGGTAATGTGCCCGGGTACATCTTTCCCAAAGGATCCCAAGTGTTTCTTTGAATTGTGTTATACAAGGCCTGCAGCAGTGCCAAAGCCACATTTCTAGCATGGTAACTACGTGGCTGAAAAGAGAAGCCATATATATCTTTACAACAGAAGGAGAGAGCAGAGGGTGACTACTTATGCTCCCCAGCTGTGCCTCTTACGTCACTAGTAGAGGAAGAGTAGTGACATAACCACAAAATACATTAATCCCCCTTAAGAACAACTGAAAAAACGTGACCACTGTTACATCTAGTTTGCAAGAATTAAAAGGGACCAGGATTTTTTTAATTTTGGAGAGCAAAAGCATGCAATACCAAACTGAGAGAGTGAATTCTGTTGTTAGCTGATACGCGCCTTCGTCAAAGACCAGGGTCAGCAAGAAATGTTTTGTAGCAACCTCGCTGGGCTTCTAACAGGATTTTGAACAGCAAAGAGAAACAAAACGTATTCCCTTAAATTACATTGGTGTTATCCTGTTCGAAGTGTGCTTACATGTATGCCCAGCTCCATACAAATCTATAAACAAGATTTTTATATTTCTCCAGAATTTGTAGAGGTGCTCTGTTTTACACAGTCCTTTAAAAAGCAACCAGAAAGGCACTGACTGTTGTCAAAGTAATCCCAAGCCAGGAGTTCAGTATACCAACTAGCTGAAGTAACGTATCAAAAGAATGGATAAACTTCAGTGCATGCAGAGTCAACTAATAAATACTTGCAAAGAAGTATATCATCTGCAAACGGCAAGATCCTTGTGTTTCTTTGGTATTCAGCAGTGGAAGAAGCACCACTTATGTGTCAGTGATCACAGATACGTCAATAAATCACACTGATTAGCTTTATAATAACTTACTGATTATAAATAAATCACTGTTGATACTGTTGGCAAGTGTCCTGATCATTTTCAGACAGACTTCCAGCCTGAATGTGAGCAGCCCATAGGAACGAGTTGGGTTTTGGTACGCAGTCCTGAGGTTTTTTACCTCCAGGAAATTGATCCTGAAGGATAAAGGTGTACGATGGGTGGTCCTTAATCACTTCCTTTATGTGAAGATTGAGGTCAGAGTGGAAAAAGAGTGGAAAAAGGAAGGAAGTCTGCAGCACCCCTCAAACACACACACACACACCTTCCTGAACAACTCCTTTGACATTTTAGAGGGTTAACTTGTAGTTTAAATTGACTAGTCAGAGGTTGGGATAGAAATAAACAGCTTGCACAAGCAACACACTGTGCTATTAAGTTTTTAGAAGGGACTTAAAAATTAGGTCAGTCTAATTTGTGGCTGATACTTTGTTCTTTCACTACTATGAACTCACAATGATGTCAGTCTCATGTTCAAACATGCCACATTTAGCAGCGTACAGGCTTCCTGAGAGACTCTCTCAGCCTTCCTTTGTGCAAAAGGCTTCTGCCAGATTCTTAGCTCATACTTCACTGACTCAGGCATGCCACTCCAGTTTCAAGGGAGTTACACTGGCTTCCCGTCAAATACTGCACAGTTTGGGGTTTTTTTCCTCTTTTTTTTTTTTTTTTTTTTAAATTTACTGACTAAAAGTTCAAGAACATGTGGCCATATTCAGGTTACCATTTTAGGCCTCATCTTCATTAGCCAACATCCAGAAGAGAACTGCCCATTAAAAGGTGTGGGAAACAGGTGTTTTTAACTAATTCGGCTCACATTTCAATACTTAAAGGGGGCTTATAAGAAAGATGGAGAGAGACTTTTTACCAGGACTGGTAGTGACAGGACAAGGGACAACGGTTTTAAACTGGAAGAGGGTAGGTTTAGACTGGACATAAGGAAGCATTTTTTTTTACCATCAGGGTGGTGAGGCACTGGAACAGGTTGCTCAGGGAAGTTGTGGATGCCCTGTTGTTGGAAGCGTTCAGGGTCAGGCTGGACGGGGCTTTGAGCAACCTGATCTAGTGGAAGATGTCCCTGCCCATGGCAGGGAGGTTGGACTAGATGATCTTTAAAGGTCCCTTCCAACCCAAACCATTCTGTGATATCTTCCCATCCTTATCTGATCTAAAGAAATCCTAGATGTCCCTGTATTCTACCCAAATTCAGCTAACTCTTGAGGATGCAAAGCATCCCACTGAATTGGGACTTCATACAGAAATGCTTCTCATGCAGCCACCCCAAAAAACTGAAGCACACTCACATACAGAAGCTAATCTGTCCGCATAAGTTTTGATGTTCAGGGAAGACATCTTTTCATTATTACTTCTGACACAAAACTTGCCGCAGGGTTTTTAAGCATGTTAGCAAAGACAACAGCTTGAGAAGCACAAGGATATTCTAAGTTTGTCTAGCTACAAAACTTCAAATGAGCCTTGGACCCAGCAGTAAGCTTTTGCAAGCATCTTTAACTAGACCCAAGTGAGGCAGCTGTTTGAACCACCACTGCTGCTTGTTTTGCTTGAATGGCAAAATTAAACTGAAAAAGATAAAGGACGGATTTTAAAAGCAGTTATCAGTCCCTTCCACTTCTTGCCTGCCAGTGGGAGACCCACTCTGAGGTGCCACTCTACCTCTCCCCCACTGTTTTTCCCCTCGTTCTCTCAGACAGGCCCAATCAGCCTTTTGTGTGGCTGCTCTCTTAACTTGAGGGCACAAAGAAATCCCAGGTTGGAGTAAAGGAAAGCCATCCAAAAATACAACGGTAGGGAAAACACCAGGTCACTGTTTGAAAATGGCCATCTGCAAGCTTGTTACTAGCAAGCCTAATTCTTACCGTTTAACTCATGTTTATACCCATCACTAAGTATCTAAACTTAACGTTGCGTGCATCTTAACTGCAGTCAATCTGTATGTGTCCCACTGCAGCAGCTGTCACAGAAACTCTCCCTTGCAAACACTCAGCTGGAGCAGAAGCACAAAAGGGGAAAAAAAGGTGACCATTTATATGCTGCTAAAGCATTTCTCTTGGGGCTACACTATGAGAGATAGAATACTAGCCCAGACCCTCCCACTCTCTTGTTCATGATGCTGTGTTTCTTAACTGGCACAGATATTTTTGGTTGGTTTTTGTTTGTTTGTTTTAAACTATCATGTCAGCATGTTCAAACCAATATTATACATCCATGGAACAATGCTATCGCATGAACCCTTAACATGGTTAGAAAGGCATCCCGCTCTGTCTCAGGAAAACACGCATTATCTCACAGTCATTTCCAGCACCACATTAAATTCCAGCTACTCTATGAAAGAAAACATACAGACTTGGTTCACAATAATTGCATATCCAACAGATCCCCACTATTACTGCTGTATCTGCCACTGCCCAAGGATACAGGAAAGGCAAGTCTCGCAGGGAGAGGTGACATCTTTTATGAGACCAGTTAATATGGAGTGATAAGGAGAGGGAGGGCACGAACTCCAGAATGCACGAGCCCTTCCTCACACGCACCGACGTGAAACAGAATCAAACTGTGACACAGAAACAAAAGCCAAGGCTTCCAAAACATCTCCACATCCAGCCTGTCCCTCTTCCCAAACAGGAAGAGAAGAAGTCCAAAGCACATCCCGAAGTATGTCATAAATTACCCAATGAATCATATTCCTCATGGAAACTGTCTGGCTGAAGCCACACTGCTGAAAACACATGATACAAGACAGAAAGAAACCTAAAAGATACCATCAAAGAAAGAACACTCCCCTCTCCCCAAATCTACAAGACAGAAAGAAACCTAAAAGATACCCTCAAAGAAAGAACACTCCCCCCTCCCCAAATTCTTGGAGTTAATACCAAAACAAGAAAATCCTGGAACCATCACAGAGTTGCTAGATTTGTGGTACATTTTTCCCATAAACAATTTTTTCTCTGGATTATCAAGTTGTTTTTTATTAACTCAAACTTGACCTAGATTTAGCTTTATATTCACTGCTTTTGTTTCAATCTTCAAGTAGGGTTTGTGTTCCTGAAGCCTTGCCTGTCTTCCACAAAGTCAGTTTAAACAGAAAAAAAAAAAAATCCTCTCCTTACAAACTTTTCTTATAGCCTGTCTGAAAAAAAGTTTCTTTTTTCTGAAAAAAAAAAACAACACAAAACAAAACAAAAACCACACACACAAAAACCCCACACAAGAGTGATAAGTTTCCTTAAAACTATTTTTCAGGCTGCTGAAAAACTTTGACCATTTCCAGCTACAAATAAAAAAGTATCACATTATTCAAAATGATAGAACTAGATTTCATTCTACGAAGCTGTGAGAAGTAGCTTTTGTAGAAAATTGTTTTTTACTTTAAAACCAATTTTCTTTTCCTTCAGTTCCAAGTTGACTTAAAGGTATCAGTGACAAAGATAACAGGTGAGATTAGACATGCTTCCTTTAAAAAGTCATGACAGTGATAGATACAGTCAATGTGTTTGTTACCTGTGTTTTCTGTTAGCTTGGTTTTTAATTCTATTTGGATTGCAAAAAAATGTTAGCTAGCTAGTTTGCCACCTAGAGTGGTGTATGCAATTTAGCTTTTCCATGGGAACTCCGAATAGCATGAAAAGACTGAGCCTGGTGGCTTGAACCACAGAGCACGAGGAGTCATGGCAAAAAAACACCCGAGAGAAGCCAGTTTCTACCAACGAATGCCGAAAGCGTTTCAGATGCGCAGACTTAGGCAAGAAACCTCTTCCAGAGAAGGCTTCATCCCTGACTGCAATTGCCCTCTCTGATAGGATTATAGCACAGGTCAAAACGTGCAGGAAGAGAGTTTAACGCAACCGCAGAAGCGGAGGTCACCAGGCAAGAGGGGAAGGAGCAGCACTCCTCCCACCCCCTTCAGGCTTCTTCTTCTGCAGCCGCACCATCAGGCTCAAGCTAGAGCAGTAAACGCCTAGGCACACGCTTCTGAAATCAAAGAATCCATAACCTGAGAGCTGGGCAAAGTCAAGCACAATCCAAATGGTTTTTTAGAACACCCGAATTTTAATTTAGCTCAGACTGCTTCAAAACAGGCAAAATAAAAAAACCTACGACTTCTATCTAGAAAAAAAAAAAAATTATATAGTCTACCTGTAGCTACAATGCCTATCCAGGACTAAAACATTCTTCCTAATCTTGTTCTCACCATTAGCTTAAAGCATAGTTTTGCCAAGGTTCAGCTTTCTGGCACTCTATTGAAAGCATAACCACATAAGATCTTCTTGAGAACCAGCTTTAGGTTTGGCAGGGAGACCACCTGGCATCAAAGGTATGCCTTTTGGTATGCCTATGGCCATATGCCTGAATTTTAGTCAAAAAGCAAGAAGCTGCAGGGATATTTTTTTTTTCTTAAATGTGTTTGGCAGCTAAATTCTCCTGATATTCCATGGGTATTGAGCATGCTTCAGTGCAGGAACAGACAGTGTGCAGAGGAGATGCTTAAATCTAAGACTCACGAGCTAGCTCTGAACCAAACAACCAACTTGGTGCTCAAACTAGCTTTTTCAGAAAAGCAGGTTTATTTGTGCAGGCTCACTCCACAGCATGGCTACAGAGCTTTCCACACCCTGGCTAAACACTTTCTCCATGGCTCTGCACAGCGTAGGGCAGATGGACTTGAGCATCTCAATCTATCCCCCTCGCTGCCACGTCCAGAATGATTGGTTCTGCAATTGCTGCTGTGTGCCATTACAGTACCAAACACCAGAGAACGCAGATGATCTCTTAAGCTTGAGTTATTACTTCTGCTCAAACACACTGACAGCATAAGGAACGGAAAACAGTCTTACCACGAGCACACAGAAGTTGCTGCAGACAGCAGGGGTGGTCTGTATATGGAGTTGAGTGAGAAGTATGCTGGAATAACTGAAGGAGAGGAAAAATACACTAGTAGCCCAAAAAGATGAACCTGGCCATCAGATATTAATCCACAAAACCTACAGTTGTCCCCAGGAGTTGACACACCTTTGGCTTCAAACAAAGCATGCACTACCTGGGTGGGAAAGGGGGACTTGCCCACAAAGAATTCCTGCTCCGATGTACAAAAGGATGGTGCCTGCTGCCTGGGTCTAAAGACCCAAAGCCCCGTGGCACAGTTCGAAGTGCACCACTGCACCATTGCACCATTGCCCCTTACGCTAGATTGCCACAGTTTTTTGGTGTGCTTAAGGTAAAACTCAAGCTAATAACTCCTTTCAGCACACGTCTGTAGAGTCAAGTATGAGAAAGCACCAGCGTGATGATTGCTCACACAGCCTCAGCACACCATCCTCGTTCTTATGCAGCACGATAGGGATGTTCCTTACATAAGCACCTTCCTCAGGGCGGTACTCGCTCAATCAAGGAGTAATTATTTAACCACAATCCCATCTGCTTTGCATTCCCGTTAAAGAAAATCTTATGCAAAAGGTAAGAGCTTGGCTACGAGTCCTTGGCCCAAATATCCTCTTACCAGTGCTGTGCTGCTTGCCAGGTCATCACTTTCTGTACTTCAGAAATTTGCAGCAGACAGACCGTGCCAAATCTGAAGAACTTTGTCATTAAAAGAAAAACTTTAAGTCTAACAGTAGGAAGTGCTCTCCATGCTTTGTTAATCTTGTCAAACTATACTGTACAGACAATTACAATTAATAAACGTATTCTTAGGAAGCTTAATGACAGCTTTGGAGCCATGGTTTCTCTGCTTCAGGTACACTGGAATGAGGAAAACAGTAGGGAAGAAAATTTCTGTTGCTGTACTTTAGCCCCTCACAAATGCAAAAACGACTCCCAGGGGAAACTGCCCCACTCCAGACAGCAATTTGAGTGGTAGAGATCTACCCAGGAACATCACATTCTCTTTCTGCCTACCCATGGGAAATATCCTTACAACCAGCACCTGAGCTTGTAACCACAGAAAAGCATGATCCTGTTCCGCATTAGCTACTTAAAGGCATTTGAGGTTTTTCTTTTGAAAGAAGTAAACAGACAAACCTCACCAGCTCCAAGAAGAACTGAAAAAACACTCACACTGTCACCACTCAACAAAGATAGAAATGTGCAATAAAATGGCTCGCTCCTTCACTGCATTTTGTACCCACTACTGTATATTACTCCCATGACTTAAAGCAGTGGCTCCCAGACAGGACACTGAATAGCCTAGGTAAGTATCTTTTAGCACACTTCTATTTTGACAAAACCATAGTCATACCCAAAATTCTTTTGGTGGACAACTGACATCAAGTAAATAATTTTGACAAAGCCATAGTCATACCCAGAATTCTTTTGGTGGACAACTGACATCAAGTAAATGATTTCTTGACTTAGAATTCACATTTCTTTTTAGGGATAAATGATCACAGAGGACCAGACTAAGAAAGAATCTAAATATGGGTACCTTCTTTTAGTATTTTTAAGGCACGATCAAATCCTCCTGGGGCCTGTCACAGACTGTCTATCCATCCAGCAAGGCTAAAGGCAATTCCCATGGTACTCCACCCAACCCTTGCTCTTTTCAGACATTTAAACGCATTCAGGTTTAACCATGAGAAAGCTTTTCTAAAGAGCAAGTTCCATGACTGAACCCAGCAATTAGATTACCAATAGTTTCAGACATAGACAAACTTGCAAAATCCATCTCTAGACTACTGATGCCCCAAGCAGGAACGGTGTGTTGCATCCACCATGGCAGAAGCATTCAGAACTTTACAAAGCGAGCACCAACGTGCAAAGAGACTGGAGGTAACACTTCCATCAGGTTTACTGAGGTAGGCATCTTCTGATTGTCTCACAACAATTAAGAAAACCTTAAAGTTGAATAATTATGACGGAGAGAGCAACTCTGGGCCACCTTTTATGCTTCACAGGTTTCAACCAAACCATAAAGAACAAGAGATTAAGCCTCCTGAAAGGTCTGGTAATTTTGTTACCTTATTTATATTATTATCACGATCAATCGCTTTTCGATTTTAATTTTTTAATCCAGAGGAGAGTTACTTAATCCGTTATAAAACTATAAACATAGCTAAATTGTTTGAGGTTGACAGCCACACCAAGAGATAAATGAATTTGTGGCATCCTATACAAACAGTTCAGTGAAAACCCAGCATTACATATTAGCATCTGATGGGCCTTTTAAAGACACAGTCAGATCTGAAAATTCAATCAGAATAATTGCCAATTTGTTGTAGCTTCGAGTTTCCTAAAAAAACCACGCTGAAAGCTCTGAAAGCAAATCTCAGCTAACACACAGACGTGCACTACTTCACTAAGTTCACGGAGAACACAGTAACAACAGTGGTCAGAGAGATGTGTCCTGCTGGAGCAGAAACAAGTTGACATGAACTATGCTTCAGGGACCATCAGGAATCACCACGTGTAAACCTATCACTTTGACACCTCGTCTCATCTTAGATTGCTGTCTCAAAATTTAGCTCTGTTAAAACCTCCACAGCAAACCTAATCATACATTAAGGAAACAACCACTGCTTGTAACACGGTCTCAAGAGAAAAAGTAGAAAGACAGGAATTAACACCAGAAGTTACACACGAAAGGTGGTTTTTTTTTTTTAAGACTCATTTTGAAGATGTCATCTTGTGCATGCCAACTGTTGGCAGTCATCAACAAAAATAAATTCTTGCTGTTAACAGAAGTAACTGAACAGACAGACAACTTAAGATGTTACTACTCTTTCTTCTGGATTTTAACCATCACATGTTGTGATAAAAACGGTGACAGAAAGAAAACATGATTAACTGATGGCCAATCTAGAAAAACGTGTCACTAGCTAATGGCTTCACCTCCAAATTAAGTCATTGCATGTTTAAATAATTTCTAGTACCCTCCTCAAGAAACTCAGAAATCTGCTACAGCTGAGAGGCTCCCCTTTTTGCATTCCCCTTTCCCATCAATTTGCTTCATCTCATGATGGATTTGTCCCTAGACTTCTACATCAAAGCTAGAGTTGTATCCTGCCCATTTTTCTGCTTGGTATTAAGACAATTTAAAGAACATAGATGGATGAAAAACGCTCACCTAGGCACACGATCTCTTTTTGCTAGTAGCATAGCAGCATTTCCTTTGGCCTTGACTATGCTGCTCACACCTATGCAGAACACTGCAGCAAGTGTATTTTCCAGACCTGCTCCTTTGACCAGATGCATCTTTATTTTCTTCTTAAGCCATGAGACCCTCACCTCTCACACTCCTTCCAAACACTGCCTCAGAACCACTACTTTGCCACAATGTCACAAAGACTTTGGCATCAGTACTAAGACTATTATGTCGACCAGAATTGCCTAGGTGAACAGCACTCCTCTCTGCCCCTGGGACCACCAAGGTGAACACCACTCCTCTCAGGCCTCCTGGGTTCTGTAAAAAATATCTCTATTACTGCACGGAAGGGATACTCTAAAAAAAGTGTATATTAAGTAAAAATAAGCTGCAACTTTGGTTTTAGATGCCAAAGCAAACAAGATTAGTACTCCATAAAGAAAATAACTGAGTTATTTACCACTTTGGAGTTCTACCAAGTATTTGATACAACCAAGCTAAAGCCGAGGATTTTAGTGTATTTTCATTACAACTTGTTTTTAAGTAATTGGGTCTCAGGACAGCACTGGTTTTTGCAGAAAAAAGATGCAATCTCCAATACCTTTTCTCTACTTCTGCAGTAACACTTCTAATCATTCCATTTCACAACAGTGACCTTAACAAAAAAAATGAAGAAACAAGTATTTTGATAACAAGTTCTCTGTGCTCAGTGTTTCGTAACATTTTAATGCTTGCAGAGATGCCATGTCATTCCAGACAGAGTGTATTTCAAAATGAAAACCTATCAAGAAGGAATTTAGAGAATCATGCTCCCCGAATGAAGGGAAGACAGCTGATAGCGGAGAGTGCACTATACTATCGGTCCAGCCTTCCTTACTCCTTTAGATGGTAAAATGGCACTGGCATTACATTTGAAGTCAGCTGAAGCACTCTATATATAAGGAACCATAAGTTGCCATGAAGACTGACGACGAAGAGTCTTTTCCTAGGGGAAAATAAAAACAAACAAACCCCAAGAAGTTTGTACGTGGCTGTCAGGAGGAGGGGAGGAACAACAGGAAGGAGGAAGAAATCACTATGAATCTGGCACCTTTAATTCACTAAAACACCAGAGTTCTTGCAATTCCCACAAACTAAACAAGGAATCACATAGTTACTGTGGAAAAGAGGGAAGAGGCAAGCGAATTCTGTTTAGAGAAGAAACTATGGGGAATACCATGCCAAATGTAAGAGGAATTTAATTTGACAAAGGAGAATCTACATTTCAATTTAGCTTTTGAACCATGGCAGGACATGCCAAGGGACATTTTTTGTTCCGTGTTTGTTCTTTACCTGGAAATAAGAAACGAAGCTTTTCTCCTGCTCCTCACTAGAGTGATCTTAGTACTATGTTGGAAAGCCAGTTTACTATTTGCATTAGCTCACCGCTAAATGACAGTGGCCATAACACAACCGAGTTCACCACACTCATGGAAGGAATCCTACCAAAACCAGTACCACGCCATTACATTTCAGAAACGGGGATTAAGACACCGCCAGTCCAAAAGATCCTCAATTCAAGAAGAGAGAGGAAATTAAAAGCTGCATGTTTAGCTCCCAGCTGAGTCTGAAAGTTGCGGAAGGTATACATACTACTTCACAAGGAAAGGGAACAGGAAGCCAGGGAAGAAAAGAGTCATTATGTTTAAATGGTAACATTTTCGTGAGGTTACGCAGGCCAAATGAGCATATCCCAGAAAAATGTGAATCCAAGCCTGGCTAAAGAAACAGAAAGCAGAATAAATGACAGCAGATTAAAAAAAAAAAAAAAGCTTTAGGAGAGTAAAAAGAGTATTGGCTTGGAAAAATGTATCAAAATAATACAAAAAATTATAAGAGCTGGTGCACAAAAATGGAAGGGTGCAATTAAATTTGGTACTAGCAACTAGATAATAATAGCTGAGAAAACAAAGAGTTTTCTTTGCAAGAGCCTCTCCCACACAGAATGCTAGCAAAAGGTAAGTTCAAGATAGACTAAGATGATCTACCGTCAGGACTGACATGTCAGAAGAAGAGAAGAAAAAAAAAAAATTTATTAACTAACAGTAAGTCACCATGTCCTCGAGATTTATGAGGGAATTAAAGAATGTAAGGGCTGAGCAGATAACAGAAATATATACTGCTCATTAAAGTGAGCTATTCCAGCATAGGTATGAAGTGTTTGTAAAACATGCTATAGGTGACAGGAAGAAAAAAAAAAAAAAATCAGTGAACTTCAGTACTTGAAAAACTGATATAAACGTAGCCACACAGAACCTCTGGCAGACCTGATCACAGGCATAAAGGAGGATAAGGCAAGAAATGAGGGAGGACACAGAACCACCCTTCTCCATCTGACCCAAATCCACCATTAAATTTGCCCATGTGTCTTTGAGCATGTCAACTCAATTGTTTAAAGGAACTTTAGGTAGACTTACTAGAAAGTCCATTTTGTAGTCTATAACAAGAAGTACCAAAGAATCTAAATTTTAAGATAAACGTAATATTTACAACCATACGCACACAGCCATTCCCCACCACTGAGGAGATGGAAAAAAACTCAGAGGATTGGGGGTGGCGGGAAGAGACAAACTGATGTCTCTGTTGATACAATATTCGACAAAGTTATTGGAAATTAACCACTTTTTAGGTTAATTCTTTAGCTTTGCAGCCGGTTGAATGGCAGAGCTGTGTTGACAGACAGGCTACTTCAGTTGACTTGTTTGGACAAACCCACATGCAAATTTGATGCAAGTCAGCAAACTCAGTCTGCATGGTCTGGAAAAAAAAAGTCTTTTCCCTGAATGACAAAAGCCCTCAGTTGCCAAAATGCCACCAAGAACAAGACTAGTATCGACATGCTGTAGGGACAGCAGTTTCATCAGTAGGATGCTCTGGATTCCTATCTGCCCTATATATGACCTTCTGCACAAGCATCTCTTCCAGTGTGGATGCCATTGCATTAGAGTGCTGCAAGCAGCCGAACAGTGATAGGAGCTCTGCAGAGCTCCAGCTGAACCAGCAGAACCTCGTTACTCTAGGCAGGACCCCAAGAAGATGATCCTGGTATCAGCATACTATTACACAAAGTAAATGTAAAGAACACTCAAAAATCCCAAATGATTTTGAGATTGAAAGTATACAAAAAATACAGTGTTAATATTAAAAAGAAATCAGAAGCGCTCCCTGAAGAGGAACGGGAGTACTAAATAGAGTTCTAGGTTTAATCAACACCTCCCCAGAGCAGTGGGCAGAGATTACACAAGCAATTAACAAGTAAGGAAAATGAGAGTTCCATATGACGGTTCTGAAGACACTGGTACCATTTAAATTAATATGAGATGAAAAGGAAAAAAATAATCAGGCAGGGTAAAAAATAAATAGGCATTACTAGCCATCCATTCTCAAAGGAGAACAGAGATTTTTCTTTTTACCAAATAAGTATGATATAAAAGAAATGCTTTCAAGTTTTTAGCAAAAAGGGATTAGGCTTTCATTTCAATTTCCTTTGAAAGATCAAGTAATGATCAGAAATCACAAGCATATTCAAACAGATACATCGTAAGCCACTGAATGCACAACATTTATCTGCCTACTTCAGACAGCTATAACCACTAAAACTACGTGTTAAGTGTTCCATGAAGACCACGTATCTAGATCTTCTCAATTCATTATACCTAGACCTAGCCTAAGAAGCTTTATCTGCAAGGCTGTTTTGCTTTGCTGGCTAATTAATTGCTTTTCTTATCATATAAAACATTGAGAAATCACTTTGAATGAAAGCTTTATAAGATATAAGCTGCTCTGGACAGAGTGTGCATGTATATATAGACATATATGTGTGTGTGCATGTATATATAGATACATAGTTTGTATCTGGGTGTATATATATAAAAACATGTACACACACACACACACACACATATATACACACACATATATATGTCCTGCCACTGTTTTAAAGGAAAAGCACCCCCACAGAACTCGAAGTTCTAAACTTGTCAGGTAGCAGACAAGCAAGAGTTTCCAATGGAGCACAAAGCTCTCGGAGCTCCAGGCAACCAAGCCAAGCCAACCCAACTTGAATGCAACTTGAATCGATAGTTCCAGCCTTAGTTTCCACTTGGCAAATCCGTGTCATGAAGATACTTCCTGCTGCCTCTGCAGAAGACAAGCTTGGAAAGGAATTCCTCTAAGTTTCAACAATTCCCCTCAGACTGCCATGGGATGCAACGGGCTTACCTGCACTGCAGGACACAGGTAACTCCAACTCACGACTTGGCTTGTGGGCCAAGCGCACAGGAAACCCCCAAACAAGGGCAAAAGACATGTCTCTGGAACACGAGGAAATTCTTTTGCTGGAGCACGCCTGGCTAATAAACCACTAAGCCCATTCCGACCCCCTCAACAGGCAGACACGTGAACAGGAGGCAGAGGCCATCACACCTTTGGCTGCTCCAAGAACTGCTGTTTCAGAGCCTCACACGCAGCACGCACCCAACTGCCTGCGTGCAGGGCAGACTGAGGGGAGGCACTCCATGGCAGCTTAAAATAAGCTAAGTCAGGGCTACCAGAGAGTAACCATGCCCCTTATGCCAGCTCACACGTTAATTCAGTGACTCAAAGAACTAAATCAGTCACAAACTAACTGTACAAGCAAGTAGCAAAAAAACCCTCATAAATAAACCACATCCAAACAATTTTCAGCCATTTCTGGCTCCCGGCTCCGGCTCACTGTGAAATCCCGAGAGCCATTAAAAGAGTGAATTTGCAATGATGGTGGCTGGGAAGACAAAAAAAGAATCACGGTAACTCTGCGCGTTTGGTGTAACCTGCCATAGAAACGTACGCTACATTGCACTAACTTGAGAGAGCTCCACCAGTTTCAGTGGATCCACGCTAATGTTCTCCCATTTCAC
>NW_009224213.1:0-6883 GCF_000690835.1 Fulmarus glacialis | reverse complement strand
TGACCCTATTTCTTTTGATCCACAAGGGTCATAGCAAGTTGGGCAAAACGCAGAAGAAAGGAGAGGATGGTCTACGGAGTATTTTACTTCTAAGGCTTGTCTATGTATCAAAAAGGCAGGTAATTTAAGGTCTGGCACGGAGCGAACGACCATCTAGAGCCTATAAAGCAAACAGTATGACGGATTTCTGGTCTGCTTCAAAGAAAACACGAACAGTTTAGCTCAAACAGCAGAATAGGCTACTTTGAGTTCATTCTCTGACTTCGCCTAAAGTGAAGTATGAACAGTCATAAAAACTACTCTAAGCAGCGGACGTGGGGCAGCAGCTAGAGGCAGAGGGGCTGTATCAAGCAGCTGGACTCGGTAACCTTTTCTACTAGCACAGCTGAAAAAGGACACTTTGTCAATAGCCTTTAGACTACTGTTCCTCCGCTTTAGGCTAAAGCTCCTTGTGGCACTGACTAGTTGTCTTCACAAAGCACTCACACCAGTGGCAGCACATAACCTAACCCAAAAACGTTAGAAGACGAACAGCAGGGGCCTGGGGAAGCTGGTACATTTGTACCTGCAGCTTGTTAGAGGATGTCAGCCTCTTGAACTGGACACATTCTAGAAGCAAACACAAAATTTGCCAGGTTGGGTTTTTTGGGGTTTTTTTTCTTGTTTTTTGGTTTTTTTTTAAAGATAAGCGCTTCTCTTCCATCTAGAATAGCTACGCGCATACCCAGTTCAAAAAAAGCCAACAATAAATTGCTAATAGCATGAAGAAAAATAGCAACTCACCACAGAAGTGTTTAGACATATCATTTTCCCCACTCCTTCCCACCCTTTCAGTTGCATTGAAAGACATGTCTTTATTCTCCTAGCAGCCGCCACATATTCTAATCCAGCATTTCTAGTTTTTAATATGTATTTTCAGTTACATGAATTATAAACTAAAATACAGACTCAGAAAGACAAAACTCACAACTCATTGGTGTTTAGCAATCTTCAGAAGATATTTTCTTGATGCACAAATAGTATTTAGTACCATGAGCCCACTGGAAGCTACGCCTTGCCCTGTACTTCCTATAACTTGTCATTAGACTTCATTTAGACAGCCTGTCAAAAGGCTTTTCCTCATACATACAAAAAATAACTCTTTTGTTATATACCACTACAAGCTTAGTATTACTAGACAAAGTGGGGCGATCCTATCCTGTTGTCACATTAGAATTACGCTTTCTGTGATTTAAAAGGCTCATTTTTCTGTGCAACTAATGCAGAACCTTTTTCTTCCTTTTTAAAAATATTTTTCATCTCTGTTGACTCTACTTTCTTCTTTTTTTCCCCTTTATTAGCCCATATGGTATGTTTCTCTAACATCTGATCAATACCTCTTCTTTTCCATTATTCCCTATTTCTTCTTTCTCTCTAGTTCCGCTCCTTACGCACATCCCCGTTTTCAAGTCTTTTCACAATGACCAAAGTTGACCCTAATACCACACAGCTTTTAAAACTGGGAATACCGTTTGAAACTTCAGCTCCAGAAAGTGATAAGCCTGAATATTTTTCCACTGTAGTGCAATTTAACCATATTTTGAGTAAAAGCAGAAGTGTCACAGCTTTGCCCACAAACATCAGAAGATAGTACTGCATTTCAAGTTAACCATTTAAACATAAATCAGAACTAATTCTGCAGAATTCTGAATCCAAGAAATTTTACTGCTGGTGGAGAAGCTGAAAGATGTGGTTATATGTTGGCCGTTTAATTATTTTACCTTCATCGTGCCCCAAAGCAGATGATCTACTTCATGCCCGTCCCACTCCACCTGTCCAAAAAAACTAACGCTGTTTTCTACCAATGGGTAGAGTACTCCAGCTGTGCTTTGATGTATAACAATTGACATCTGAAAGGGAGACACCTTTCAAGGAGGAAGTTACACTTGTAGATTCTCACTTTGCCAACATAAAAGGAAAAACAGGTAAATAAGTAATAAATAGCTAAGTAAGAATAATGCTTGACTGTACTGAAAAGCAGTATCACCAGCTGGGCGAAATGTTAAGCACTCAGTAGAAAGGCCTTACCTTAGTGGATATAACAAGAAGATTTTTGTAAGTGTACTTTATAATTTAGTTAAGCAAAGATATATAAAAATGTGCTACTACCGGGTATCTACTCCAGTATCAGGCAGGTTCCAGGTCAGGGAAAGCATAATATTAAGTGATTTTTTTTTTTTTTTCCTTAGGACCTCCAACATCTGTCATATGCTTAAAGCTTTGTTTTCTTTCTTTTTTTTTTTTCCAAACCAAAATTGAACTGAAGACCATGCATGTCAATACCAAAGTATAACTATTTGCTGACCATGTACACACACAAAAAATTAAATGCTCTACATCCCTCCCAAGTTAATCCATAACATAAATTTCTTGGCTTTGAAATATTCAAAGACTTAAATCATTAACACTGTCTTGAATTTTTTTTTTAATTATTCATCAACCCGTAAAAGCCATTTTTCTGCCAAAGTAGCCTCTTCAAGGAAAAGAGGGAAGGAAAAAAAAAAAAAGAAAAAAGAGGAAAAACCACCATCGAAGGACTTGGCAGCCTTTAAAAATTCCCAAAACAAACACTGCATCTCTTTAAGCTAGCATTTGCTAACAGTGTCACTGTACTCAGCTTTTTTTGTGTGCCTGCCACTAAGCAGCCTGTAAGAACAGATAGTCCCGAAGCTTCCTCAAAGGACAAGACCTGAACCTTAAACCTGTATCAGTCCCCACTTCCCCACCCACCCACCTCCCCTTATTGCATTACCTCCTCATTGTCGACTGAAACAGTAGACAAAGTCAGCGACTGAAAAGCACATTCTTCCTATTTTAATGCAAAACCTTGAAAATCCTCACCACAACTCAATTAGAAAGATTAGACAATCATTGGTTGAACCCTCTCAAAATCCTGTAACTAAAAGAAAAAGATTTAGCCTTAAACAGCAGCTGTATTTTCACTTAGCTATGCAGACATTTCATAGCCACTTTGCCATACTGGCTTATGTCTGGGCGTTTGAATAAAAATAGCTAATGTGCTTGCTTGTTACGCCATTAAATAAAGTGCACAAAGGAATTGCCAGTACTGTTTTTGCCCATGAAAGGCAATGGTCATTAATAGCTTGTATTTGCAGAAGGCTGTCAGAGGAACAGCATGCCTGAGCTTCCTCCACAGTTTTCTATAGGTTTAACCATACATGAGGCAGCAGGGGAAAAGACACTATGCATTTCCTCGTTCCAGAACAGGTCACACCTTTAGGAGAGTTGGCAAGTCACGCAAGCCTCAGTTGGAGAAAAAGATTCAAGTTCTGTAAAGTTGAGGGGGCAGAAAAATGTGGATGTCTGCGTGGAAAGAGTATCTTGGGAAAACGTGCAATGATGTTACTTTGACTTTCTTTTGCTATCCTGACCAGTATCCTCGAGATTGGCACTTGTATTACTACTCTTTTTCATCCATTTTATGGTTGAAGGAGTTAACTTTCTTTCAGTAATATTTTGAGAGGAAATAGGCAACAAATGGGCTACTCATACAATCATGTCTGGGCTAGATAAACAGATTTTTCAGGCACCTTCAAGTAGGTCCACCTGGAAATCACCAGCAGACAGGCGAAGTGAGCCACATTGAGGAAACAGGCTTTGTCAACTGGATGGTATCCAAACACGGATCACCTAACAAGCAGAATGGAGGACTGAGAAGCTGACAGCATGCTCACAATGTGTCAACCATGAGAAGCCAGGGATTTTCACCAGCTCCCTCAGGAGACCTCACTCCACTGACCAGGAAAAGAGACAAGAGAGCTCACTCCACTGACCAGGAAAAATATATCATCATACATATTCAGATGAAAAGTTACAGGCAAGAAAAACCAAAACAAAACAAAGAAGGGAGATAGTGAGAAACAAACAAGGTAGCAGAGGAAAGTACAAGTCAAGCAGCTTTATTAGTTTGTCTAAATATGCCCTAAGTAAGTCTCCTACTAGCTAGGAGAACATGAAGTTTACGAGCTCTCATAAGGACGGTGCCCGTTTGCCTTCAGCTGCCGTGTCTTCCCGAGATACGGGACTATGAACCTATAGACCAGTCATTGTTCATTACCTCTCTTCAGTAAGGCATCAGAGAACCCGCTGTGTAAAGCTTGAGAGCTTTTAGGAAATTGAAATGACATGGGAGTAACCTGGGAGAAAGGAGAGGGTGGTACTGGGTCCTGTTGCTACAAAAAGAGACTTGCCGTCAATGCAGAACGCCAAGAAGAGAGATTCTCACAGCCTATCCTCCACGTGGAGCTCACACGCCTTGCACCCAGGGTCTGGGGACAGGCAGAGGGAGCCCTACTAAAGTGGTGACACCATTTGCTTTCTGCTAACTTGGATTCAATCTAGTGCGTACTTTCAGGCTTATTTGGACCTAACAACGTGTCAACCCAATGCACTAAGACTACTGCTGTATTTTTTTGCTGGAATATTCTCTGTTCTTGCTTAAAAACTGGCAAAGCTTTATGAATCTTTGTTGAAACCAAGACGAAGTTTATTCTGTTTGATCCTAGTAAGAGGCCTCTACCTAAATTCTCTTATTTTAGAAAGGCACTTCTGAATATGATGGGGTTAGAAGAGAGAAGTAACACAAAGTTTCTTCCCCCTCCAGTTCTCCTTCCTCCCAGTTTTCCAGAGTTCAAACAGACTCCCACGAAACTGTCAGGGACAGCAGAGCTGGAAAGCCAGAGAAAACACTGAGTCCCAAGCATAATTTTTAAAGAAAGAAGGTATGAAATCCCAACACCTAAGCAGGTTCCCACCTGTAACAAAATACTTGTGGGAACTGTGTAGACGATAGGTGCTATACTTATTCCAGACAGCATTATTACAATGAGTGGAAAGTAATCTCATGCCTGTTCTTTAGGCAAATGTTCTTGGTGCTTACGACCTACCTTTGAAATTAAGGCTTGTTTCACTAGCGGGATGGCATCCTGAGAGAAACCCTCTGAAGTGTAGTTCAGACTCTTTGCATGTATTTGGAAGATGGTGTTTAGAAAATGGATGGCTTCCATGCTTAAGGGACTGTATAAACTTAGTGAAACACGCACTATTGAGAAAGTCACTCCCCTGCCAGAACCATCTTGCAGGTAGAAACCCAAGTCCTGACGTGGGACTTGAGTCTTTAAAGTCTGGGGTGAATGATTCTTATACCTAGCAATCAAGAGGCAAAAACAACACTCAGGCTATTAAAAGTGTGGTGTTTATATCCCTAACATTATGAATTATTCAGCCTTTAAACATGCTTTACTAGGGGTTCAGTAGGAGCAAAACGCAGTAACGAATCAATTTTATCCGGAATAGTGTGGGGCGAGGGAGAGTTGCTTTCCTATTTTGAGAGCAACATCTATGCTACACATGCAGAGCCAAAGCCTTCTAATCCAGCAGGCTGAATACATACTAGTTATTCAAACTCAAGAACGTGTGCATAAAAGGAATTTCATACAATTAGTCTCTGTTGTCCTCCTCGTTTTATGCTCTCTGTAAAGTTCTCATTCCAATGTTGCTACATTACACACTCAGATCTATCTTTTTGCCTCCCACAATGCTTTCTGTAATATAAAAAACATTAGACAAGCAGGCAAGGATGTCTAAAAAGAGAGTATTTGTACAATCCACTGATCTATCACTTAGTCAACAAACAGGCTCAATTCATAGATTATTATAGTAAAGCAAAATCAAGTGAAGCACAATGAAAACGAATAACACTGTTTTAATCTCCATATTAGAAACAATGTGTCATAGTTTTCTGCCAAACAAATGTAATGGAACACAGTTATGATTTTATGAAGAAAAATTTTTGTACTATTTTAGCAGACTATCATTCTGGGCAGCATGTAGAAAGATCTTACGGAAGCAAAAAAATTAGATTTATTCTCAACCAATGAAAGCCTCTGCACACCTCCGCTTGTGTATCTTTATTTGCTAAACAACTGATGGAAGTTTATAACTTAAGCTTGAAACCAAACGAGAGCACAAATTCACCTGAGGAGGTCTTTGCAAGGAACTGATCCTAGTTTCTGAGAAACAGGATGAAAACTTGTACTACGCAGGGCAAAATTAGTTCCAAGAACACACTAAAGAGAAGCTATGTAAGTTACTGGCAACGTATGGCTCATATTGTGACCAAGAGCAAGCAGAGATAACTGACTTCTTCTCAAAGAAGGACCTTGTTTCAGCAGTTCCTTTCATATATTCACGCGGCACAAATGTTACAGCTTGGGGCAGTGTAAGCGCAGAAAAGCAGCAGCACGGGCGCCCAGCAAGGTCCGTGGCAGAAGAGATCATTCTGCATCCCTGCAGCCCACAAGGAAACTTCCCATCACTGAGGCTCTTTCCCCTCTTTCCTAGCCTGCCCTATTATTAATTTTGGGGGTTTTTTTCAGCTGCTGGAGCATTTCGTAGGGACACAACATGGAAAGCTGCCAGCCTTCCCAGAGCCAACTCCGAGTAGGTCAGTCTTGGCTCAGCAGCAGACCACATAGCGCAGCAAAAGGAAACACAAGGCCTTGAACTTACGCCCATCTTCCCTCTCGTCCTCCATACGCACACCCTCGACGCAGATTTTCTTTGATCGCTGAGGAATAGTAATCCACTGGTGGCCAACATCATCTCCGCTGGAGACCGTGATAGCTGCCAACAGGCCCTATCCGTAAGCAAACCCAGAACTGCTCAGATTAAAACTATGCAAACCCGGAAGTTAAGATGCCAAACTTTACCATGAATGTGTATTTTTGGCCTCCTTCAGGTGTTATGGGAAGTTACAGAGTAACTATAATGGAGATTTCTTATTTGAAGCTGCCAAGCTAATCATAGAATCATAGAATCATTA
>NW_009224212.1:0-2950 GCF_000690835.1 Fulmarus glacialis | reverse complement strand
GCGACGAGCCCGCCGGCGTGGCCTGGGCAAGGACGGGTAACGTCACCTCCAGCAGCCCCGAGCGGAGGTCACTCCTCGCCCGGGGTGCAGCTGCTTCGCGCGCAGGAGCGGCCCCTCCCCAGCTTGTCTGCCCGCGGGAGGGAGAGCCTGACGCTGCCTGGGCTGCTCGCGAGCCGCTGGGTCATACCTTGGGTTAGCACGCTTGGAAACAAACCCACCAGCCTCTTGGGTTTTAACTATTTACTTGTCTCATTACCGCGTTGGCGAGGTTTTTCTTTTCTCCAAATTTTTCTTCCCAGAAAAAGTGGTAGAATTTTTTTTTTTAAGGTACAAAAGCAGAGACTTCCTCCTAATCCCAGGAGAGATGGGACTTTCAGAAAGGCATTAAAATATCATAAGCAGCACAGTAAGAGTTAGAAAGGTTTCAATAGCCTCAGTAGATGTATTCCTGGTGTCAAGTGCGGGTTGAGGTAGGAAAAAAGTGTTGCAATCTGAGTCGTTCTTTTGTCTCGAACGGAGATGACAGAGAAGAGGCATTGCAATTACCATATTTGGGTCTGCCTAAAAACATGCTGCTGTATTTTCTGAAATAAATGATGAACGCCGCAGAAATCCAAACATGTCTTTTTATAGCTAGTCATCCGGGCAGAAAGCCATCGAATGCAGAGCTGCCAGCCCCAGCTATTCAGAAATCATGAGTCAAGCCCCCAAAATCCTGAGGTTGACTTAAGAACTGTGAGACTTCACAAAACAGGGCGCTCTCCTCCCGTTTCGCAAGCTTTAAAGGAGGGTGGGGATAGAGATAGGCACTACCATTTCAACATCCCTCTGCGGTCCCGAATAGGAAGTTACCTTGTTAAAAGGCAGGTGAACATCATGCTCAATCTTACGGCTCAGGGAGCTGCGGATTTCGTAGCAGCACTGGCTGGTGAGGGGATGTAAATGGTAGGGTATGGCCGTGCGCTGGTCCCCCTCCTCGGCATCGTGTGTGGCTGGGCAGACGCAGTGCCCACCAGGTCTCCGGGCAGAGCGCTCTCCTTCCGTCTACAACACGAAGCATGGAAAGTCTTCTGTTGTGCTTCGAGCTGGTCTGTGCTCCCAGACGGCAAAGCAAAGAGGTCAATGAACTAGCGTCATGGGTTGCAGGCAGATACCTTGCACCTCTCTGCAGGGAGAGGTGGTGGGCGCAGGGCAGCAGAGAAATGAATCAAATTGCTTACAGGCTGCAGGTTGCCATGCTTCGAGCCTGTCAGCGCTGCCCTCTCCTACCCATCAACTGGCGTTGCCGCCGGGCAGGCATGGAGCTGTTTGCAGCGGAGGGTCAGCGCAGCTTGTTTCACCTGGGAGAGGCTCTGGTGCCGCAGCAGCGCGGGGTCCGGCGGGGCGCGGGGGCACTGGCTGCGCAGAGCAGCCTGGCTGGAGTCTCCCTGGGCTCTGATCTTAACACCGTCCCAGGCTTCTCTTTTCACTCTCCAAAGCAGATTGCACGAGAGTGGCTTTTTTTTGCAGGCAAACCAGAAACGTTCCTCTCTGAGTGAATAAAATTCAGAGAGATGTTGTTGCAGAGAGCAGGCAGTGCAGGGACGGGAAGGCAAAAACCAGAAAAGAGCAGAGCTGCAGCAACAGGCATCACGTTTCCATGAGAGCTGGAAGACCTAGTGCTACTTCTAGGCACCAAGCCCAGTCTCTGCCCCCCCGTCCCACAGACCTCACTCAGGGTATTGCAGCCACTGGGAAGCTCTGGAGAGGGGCAGTCAGCAAGGAGATCCACGAGCCGCATCCCCAGCGTGATCTCTGCTACCTGGCCGGGGCAGGCAGGAGAGCCAGGCTGCGTCTCCAAGCCCGCTCTCCTCTCAGCGACACTCGCTATCTGGAGTTCAGCTGAATTGCAAAACGCCAGAGTTACTTCATTCTGCACATCTGCAAGCTGTTATTTACAGAGAGGCAGCTGAGTTGCCTGTAGTGGATTTAATAACACTTTTGGCTCTTCTAATAGTTTTGGTTTTGCTAATTCCTTGGTTTGGTTTTCCAAGACAATGCTAGCTGCATTAGAAAAGAAGGCAGAGGCTTTTCATAAGGCGTCACATTCTCTTACTGCACAAAGCTGGGACCTGAGAGTGCATCTTCTGCTGAGAGAGAATCGTGTCTGGCAAGAAGGAAAAATAGCACCAAGCCGTAGAGCAGCAGGTACGGTCAGGACGTCAGCAGGCTGTAACCTGCCACCAGCGTGGGCTAAGCTTTGGTTTTTATGTGGGCAGCTGGCTCAGGGGATTTGCTGTCTTGGTAGGACAAACGGATCCCGGTTACAAGTCAAATGGTAGGGTGCTATGACTAGACACAATCCTCAACTCAGTCCGCTATAACGGGCTTGACCTCAGGGACATCAGGGGCAAAAACACCCCGCTGTGATTAAGCCTTTCACTTTAGATAAAAATTGTCCATTTATGATTTATCCGTTCACCCTCGGTACAGCTGCTTCAGCTGAGAGCCTGGCAGTGACAAAGGTGTGATGGCAGGAACAACAAGATTTAGAGAAGGAAGCAAATATTTACAATTACCTATAAATAACAGCACACACTTAACACCTCTAAATACTACTGTGTTTTATAGCCATCATGAATGAAGTTGGACAAGCAGAAGGAGGAAGACGCGTCCCAAGGCAGAAGCAGAGCTGCCTGCCGGCTAAAGGACAACATATGATTTCCCATGCCGGAGCCCAGGATGATCCAAGCTACGTCCACTGTTGCCTGCGGGACACTCATATACCAGCCCGGGTTGGGTTGGGGCACCTCCTGAGCCAGCAGGCCCTGCCTGCAACCACTGACGACACTGCTAATGAGCAGAGACTCCACTAATGGGTTAAGCCTGCACTAGTGTGTGGCCAAGAGCTGGCAGAGGCTGCTGGAGCCACCAGCTCAGAGCCTGCAGTCATGGAGCTCCTGGTTCACCC
>NW_009224211.1:0-40931 GCF_000690835.1 Fulmarus glacialis | reverse complement strand
GGGAGGAGGGAGGCCTGAGGGGGCTGCCCTTGTCAGGGGGCTCTGCCGTCTGCTCCTCTCGGGCGCTGCCGCCGTGCCGGGCCTCGGCTGCTCTGTACCCTCCCTGGCCGGGCGTGGTACGCGGAGCCTCTGGGCAGCTCAGGCCGGGGAGCAGGCGTGGAGTGCTGCCTCCTCCTCAGCCCTAGCCGCTCTGGCCCAGTCACCCGAGCAGCCCCATGTGCTCCATAAGATGCTTCGCACAAATTTATGTGGCCGCTTTTTTTTTCCCTTCTTCTGTAAATCAAGCCATAGCAACGTGTGTGTAGTCAGCAAATACTCTCCTGTCACCCTGGCTTTGTTTGCATCCCCAAAACAGCCATAGTACTGCTTTTCTCTCCAGTGCCACCAGTTTGTCAGCTGGATCCTGGTAATAGTCCAAACCTGTTGCACGAGTGTGCAGAGGAAGAAAGGTGGCTGTGTGGGCTTGCACTAAGGTAGAATTTGAAGAAAAATGACCCCTGGACTGGATATCAGCAAACATTTCCAAGCAGTGATTCCTGGCTCGAAGGATGGTCTCCAGGCATAGTTTGTTTAAGATGCAGCTGTCATCAATGATGATGGAAACCCCTAGCTCTGTATAGGTCTGCAGGTGCAGAAGGAGGTGTTTGGATGACGTGATAGCTTGTTCTTTGGAAATAGGGACAGATATAATAGCACATGAGAGGAGCAGGAAGTGGCACCTTCTATGTGTCAGTGGCATTCCTCCTCTCCAGCAAGGTACCAATACACATTTGTTGCATGTGTTGCTCAGTACAGGTCTGTGGGTCGCAAGAGTAGCTTATGTTGGGACAAGAGATTAAGTACCTGAGGGTGTGGGAGAGATAAGGGTGCTGGGAACTTTTATCCTAGCTGCCTTGAAGTGTGGATTAAGTCCTTGAGAGATGAGTACCTCAGCCAGAAGGCTGGCTAGACTTGAAGTTAGAAGATGGGGAGAAAAAATGAAATCACTACTAACCCATTTCCTGAAAGATCTAGTAGTAGTGTGGTGACTTTTTAGATTGGTACTATGAAAAATTGAAGTGCTTATCAAAATTGATACTGCTTATCGATACTTGGCAATCTGCATTCCTCCTTCAGAATCCTGAGCTGACAGGAAGCAATGAAAACATTGAGATGTAAATGGAATAAAGTAGAGAAGATTTACTGTAGTAAAGTCAATACAATCTACTGAAAAAATGGAAGGAAACAAAATATCTAGACTACTTAAGTAGTAAATGAAGATTATCCTGGCTACCAATATGCTGTTGGATTGCTTTGAATATTGAAGGCAAGCCCATCTATTTCATGAATTTACAAAAGACCTGATTATGTTTTTTGTGGGGAGGAATGAAAAGGTGCTATGCTTTTCTGCATAGCTTGTCTTAAAGTCCTCATTCTGAATCAGTTTTCTAAAATTGCCATGGAAATTTGTAGCCAACCCTTCCCCTAAAGTAGCATGGGACAGAGATATTCCTTTTTTTGTTTATTTTTCTTTTATAAACAAAGTTTTTGAAAGGTTAATTTGGTAGTACTTTCAAATTTTTATATTCAGTCTTGCTGGTAGGTTATTGCCTAGTAACCTTTTTGCAGAGTCAGGAGTTCAGCGAAGGGTAGCGTTAGAGATTATTTTAGTTCTTGGCCCCAACTGCTCTGGGGGGTGATTACTAGAAGAACTGCTGCGAATAATGGAAATTCCTCTTAACAAAATGGCATCTGGGTTGGCCTTTCCGCAAGGCACTGTCCTTTCCATCAGAATTGAGGCTGTGGCATGAGCTGCATCCTTGCCTCTGGATCTTGAATAGAAATGCAGATGTTTGCATTTGTTTCACAAAAAAGGGGACTATGGGAGTTATCTTGTTGTTTCTGAAGTTGGAAGGAGACATTGGGTCTGGGAGGTATGTGAGAGGAATGTACCACTGCTTTCTAGTAAGCTTCTGAATTACTCTGGACTTCTAAGGTTTGTTTTTTTTTTTTTTAATTTCCCAGCTTTTCCATTTAAAAAATACATGCAATCTTGAGAGATAACAAGGATTTCTGTGTGCTGTAGATTAAGTCAAAACTATGTTTTTCTTTTTCTTTTTTTTCCCCTCTTTCTAGTGGAACGCAGTAGCTCTGTGGGCATGGGACATTGTGGTTGATAACTGTGCCATTTGCAGAAACCATATTATGGATCTATGTAAGTAAATGATGGGGAAGACAGTTGACGGTTTTGACTCGTACGTGATGCACAGCTGAAATTTTCCCTGTTGAGGGTATAATTCAGCAAATGTAGCTTTCCTTAGTTAGGAACTAAGTCTTCACAGTGCAAATACTAAGCTCTATTTTAGGTAATGTTGAAATCTTATAATCTATTTTTGTCACCTCTGTCACCATACTGCTTTTCCCTCACCCTTTTCTTGTAAAGAGTAGAATCACTTGGTACCACATCTACAGACGAGATGATGTTGCTGAGTGTATTTGGTATGCAACAAAGAGGAAAAGGAGTAATAATAAAGAGGCAGGAGGAACTGAAATTATTCAGGGTCGACAGGAATTGCTTATGAAGAAAGCTATTAGATTTTAGGGTTGGGGATGTTGCTATAGGTATCAACTTTTTGATGACACTCATGAGGATGAAATCTTGTAACACCTTCTTTGTCTGGCCGGGAAAGGCTTGGACCAGTGACTTCATTTGACTCGTTATTCTACAAAAACTACCTTGCATAAGTTAGTTAATGTTATAGTGTGGGGAATTTTGTAGCCACCTAGAGAATTAATTGTTCATTTACAAAGGAGAATAATCAAATGCTGAAATAAAAATAAAGTATTGCTAGTATTGGTTTGAGTTTTTGCTGTAAAATCTAGATGGTTCAATTAAGAAGTATGCTTGCTATGTAGGAAAATAAAGTGGAATTAATGGAATTAAGTGTACAAATTCCTGTCGTGAAATAGGTGTGCATATACAAAGTCACTGGTTTCAGTCCCATAAAGGATTGGTAATGAGTACAAAACCATTTCCCCCCCCAAACTGACAGGGTATTGTTGGCACCATAACTGTCCATCTTGCTTGAGTCAAGAAGGACAGAAGACCTTTTAATATACCCCAGACAGAAATTTACCAATACTACTAAAATGTGGAACCCCCCAAACCAAGAGCAAGTACAGCTACTGTGTCTGGGAATGGCCCGTCATGATCCCATTGTGATAGTTTTGTTGCACTTTGTTTTTATGCAGTAGCCCTTGGAACTGCTGGTAATGGTAACTTACTGTCAGTAAACCTATATGAAAATAAAACGTTTCAGAAAAATGAGACCTCAAGTTTATAGTAACAATTAGTGAGAGATGCACCTGATTTTACATCGTATTTAAATAATAATTACAAAACTACTTTGAGAAGGTTTTTTTTTTAAAAGAGAAAACACACTGTAACATACAGGACTGAAAATGGGTTAAGTAAGTTCACTTCTTTGCTGTGGGATGGATATGTTTGTAGTTTGAGCCAGCTACTGCCTATCCATGCCTCAGTTTATTCTTGGTTATTAGAAATGGAGTGATAACACTAAAGAGAATAGTGTTCAGTGAGAATAGGGGTTACGAAATATGCCGAGGTCCTATGACATAAAGATTTCCTTTTTAAGTACCTCTAACCTATACCATCTTGAAAAGTAGTTGAGGTGGACACTGGACTACTATTTAGTCTCTCAGATTTACGATATATTAGAGAGGAAAGCATGTCGCTGACAGGCAAATGGAATTTTAAAGATCTTTTAGAACATAAGTTATATTTATAGAATTTACAAATGTATAGAATAAATAGATAAAATCCTGTAACTCAAGATAATTATTCACAGTAAGTGGGATATGTTGTAAGATAATGGATGCTGGTGTGTTTCATTCTATTAATCTGCCTCAAAATTAATAGTGCCTCCCATGAGAGACCAAATACAGTCTCATATATTTGCTATTCTTTATAAATAGCAAATAAGACATATGAGGATGAAGGAGAGATGTGGAGGAGCTGGAAGAAGAATGGACAGATGTTATTTTCCAGTAGTGAATTTTGTGTGTCAGTTCTTTAAAAAAAAAAAAAATCCTACCAAAAAGGGGGTGGGCTTGAGAGATTATAGGTAGATTAGGAAAAACAGTGAAGGAAGAGGGCATAGGTAACTTTTTTTTATTCTTTTTTGAGTTGCTCAAGCATAACATGTTATTGCTTTGGGTATGAGCAATGTTATAAAAAGCCTGGACTGCAAATGACAGACCAAAATTGACAGTATACAGAGTAGAAGGGGTATCTAAATTGGTCTTCCGAGATCAGTGTTGGCTCTGGATTTACTTACTTCCTTGTTACCGATCATTAATGTTGTTAAACAACACTCCAATTAGATTTTCAAACATAAGATGTGAAGTGATGGGAAATTGAGGAAAAATTAATAGAATGTGCAGGGAAGAACAACACAAGATTCGATTTGATAAAATGCAGGATACAAATGTCTCTCTCTCCTAGTGATGAAGAGAAACCTTGAAAGGGAAGATATTAAAAGAGTGAAAAGTAACGCCAGTCATGCTAATGGAAGACTGTTAACATTATAAAGTCAGGCATGCAAAAGCTAGGATATAATAATGTTAAGGTGTCATGCAGTTCTCCTCATGTGTGTACATTATGACTCAGTAATAATATGGTCGAAGGACTCCCCCCGCCCTCAATATGGTTTGTATTCAGTGTACAGAAGGAATGAGTAGATTTTCAGTGTTTTGTTTTCATTCTTCTCTGGAAAGACCCAGGTCCTATTTAGATTTTACTTGAGTAGTATTCTTGATTTCTTCAAAGGCTTGCTCTCTGGCACTGTCATTGCAACATGGTAGTTGGGGAGTGTTAACTAAACACTGTGTTTATTACAGTGGTCTAAAACGTAGAATATAATATCGTAGTAAGGTAACCAGTATAGTTTTGAACTGTGTAAAATGTGCCATCAAAATACCATCCCCTTTCTTTGACAGTCAAGTGCAAAGTACCTCATTTGATGTTCCACCTTCACAAAGATAGATAGATCAGGTAGAATCC
Source organism: Fulmarus glacialis (assembly GCF_000690835.1). NCBI lineage: Eukaryota > Metazoa > Chordata > Aves > Procellariiformes > Procellariidae > Fulmarus > Fulmarus glacialis. The sequence continues at coordinate 35,869 of NW_009224211.1, read as the reverse complement.
AAAGAAGAATGTCAGGATGCTTAACAGGTTGAATGATTTTGGATTTATGAGAAGAATAAAAGAACAGAACTAAGTATATATAGTTTGCTAAGTCATAAGTAGGAGTGGAAGATGGTAGCTGTGTACATATATTTTGAGAATGTGATACTAACAGGAAATACTGCATGTCATGCAAGGGGGTTATAAGTAGAAGGAATGATATGATGGGGGAGAACTTAGGGTAAGTATTTAGCAAAATCTGCAGATAATTCCTAAGAAACTGGAGAGAACTGCAAGGGGAAAATGCTGAAATTCCTCTGAAGTTTGAAAAACTAAATTGGAGAGCTCATTCTACATTTTGGGGGTATAGAATAGAATATTTCAGTTGGAAGGGACCTACAACAATCCTCTAGTCCAACTGCCTGACCAATTCAGGGCTAACCAAAAGTTAAAGCATGTTATTAAGGGCATTGTCCAAATGCCTCCTAAACACTGACAGGCTTGGGGCATCGACCACCTCTCTAGGAAGCCTGTTCCAGTGTTTGACTACCCTCTCAGTAAAGAAATGCTTCCTAATGCCCAGTCTAAACCTCCCCTGGCGCAGCTTTGAACCATTCCCACGCACCCTGTCGCTGGATACCAGGAAGAAGAGATCAGCACCTCCCTCTCCACTTCCCTTCCTCAAGAAGCTGTAGAGAGCAACAAAGTTGCCCCTCAGCCTCCTTTTCTCCAAACTAGACAAGCCCAAAGTCCTTAGCCGCTCCTTATAGGACAGCCACTCCTCATAGGACAAGTAACAAGTGTACTTCAAGTTTATCAGCCGGGTTATGTGGTTTTTCTGTCTTTTCTGAGTGAGTACATGATGTTTTGTGTTAGCCAAGCTATATGTATTTATTTCTCTTCTTCCCAATAAGTCGATCCCTTCATGACATAATTTTAGAAGGCAACATGTAAAGAGAAAGGGGGACCCAGGCAGTGGCTACCGTTGCTCAAGCGGAAGCCGCTTCGAAGACTCTTATCATCAAATTTACCAGTGCATTGGGCTATTAGTGTAGCTGCGAACAAAAGACATGTACTTTACTTCTGTTACCTGCCATTATGGCTACTTAAATCTTGGGCTACTTTTCTTGTTACATAAATATACAGAAGATTTCTGCAACAGAAAATGTATAGGAAGAGGGATGGTTCTTAATAGATGCCAAGATTCAGAAGTTACCATTATATAATGTGCATTTCTGTAACTCCCTGAGTTGAAATGCTCCCATTGCATCTTTCACAATTATTTACAGGTATTTCAGGTTTTAGCTGTATCTTTCTGCCCTCACCTCCAGATACTCTGTCAAAAGCAAGGCAAAAGAAGAGCCATTCAGTATTCCTCCAGTACCTGTTACTATCTGACTCTTATCGCTTCTTTTGGGTCAGCAGCTGGTAAATAGCTCGTCTTTCTATCAAGAGCCAGAATCATCAGCTTTCATTCTCTGATGGAGAATGTTCACTTGTTTTATTTCTTTGTTGATATATTGTCCTTTTTTGAAATGAGGCAAGTAGGATACCAAAAAGTGCTTTAGCTTTTGGGGTGCCCTTTTTTGGCAGTCAAAGGTGGTAGTGCCAGCAGTAGTCTCCAGCCTGTTTGATGAGGGAGTTAAATCTGGGTGTGTTGTTGGAAGGGCCTTACATCACCACCAGAGAACTCCTCCTCAGCTATTTCTGCAAAGTTCGTCTGTCCTCTTAAGCTTTTGGGACTGTCATGTTTTAGACTGTACTTGCTGGTCAGTAAGTGTTTGAGTAACACTAAAATGAATTTCAGTGCTGCTTTTCTTCCTTACCTAACTGTCCTGGTTTCAGCTGGGATAGGGTTAAATTTCTTCCTCTCACTCCCAGTCAAAATACAGAATCCTTTAAAGCCTGGGGAAAAAAAAATGTATTGTGTTCCAAAGCATACAGCTCACAGGTTAAGGCCACTTAAAGAGGGGGGAAAAAAAAGACAAAATGACATAAAAATGGGCTAGATGGACTTCAGATCTAATATGTCCAATATCCTGGGCATAGCAGGGAGAGAGGAGAAGAAACAAGATGAGTATATTGTGTGCTGCAATATTTTCCTTGCTTTCAGCAGACAGAGACTTCCTGAGTTTAAGTTTGCTTACCAGTTGACTTTTCTTCCTTCAAATGAGTTTCCTCTCCTTTTCCTACTGCTCATCTTCTCACCATTTTCTGTTACTGTACAGACTCATGCCAAATATTTAAAACTTAATATAATATGCCCCATGATACTCAGCAAGACCATGAGTCTATACTGCAGTAACAGTAAAATTGTTGCAGCAATCTTGGGTGTCAAATTTTAAATAAATGTCCAAAGTAACTGAAGCTCTTCAAGGTTCTTGAGCATTGTCCATTTTCTTAATCAGATTTAGTTTTATTGCTGTATGTATTGAGGGCTTAAGGAATTAAGACATCAGACATTTCAGGTGCACTGGATTTTGCACTTCTATTGGCAGGCCAGCTATTGAGCTTTGGATTTCCTGCTGTGGTATATCACATCTTGATGTAAAACATATAATAAATACAGGTTCCTTCAAGTCTTGCAGAAGAGTTGTTGCTGCTGAGTTTCTTTAGACCTCAGTGTTGTTTTGAGTAGTTCCTCGTGACCAAGGTTAACTGATCTCTTTCACATCTCGCGGGGAAAAAAGGGCCTTTCTCTTATTTTGTTCATCTCCATACCTGAGAGAGAGTGAAAAATGGAGAAAGGAATGAATGGGACAGAGCAAATAAGCTCGAGCTATCATGCTGGCTATCAGCATGTCTTTTTAAACCATTTGGGCTTGACTTTTAAAGAAAGCATCCTTTTGCAGGAAGTAAAATGTTGGTCTCATAGGTTTGTGCTGCTGGCTGTGGAGGAGTTAGAAATATCTTTTTTTTTTTTCCTGAAGTTTCTTCGTGAATTTTTCAGGCTGTAGAATGAAGAAACAGGTTGCTGGATTGATTTTCTCAGTGCTGTTCTTCCTTCTTTTCCCTCTCTCATCTCCTTCATCCATGCCATCTGACACAAAAAGTAAAACATAACCCAAGCCCATAAATAGTATTTATCTTTTTTTGGGATCATCATTACTCTAAGGTGTAAAAAGTTCAAAAATACATTTTAAACTGTATTTTCTATTGTGTATTTTTGGGCTGTGCTTACCTGTCACAAGACTATAGAAGAGAGGCCGGCAAACTCCAGCATTACATGAGCAAATGAATTTGTAAATATAGCTGATAGTACAAAATGTCTGACAAGACGATTAATTTATATTTAGAGAAACCTGGCTAAGAAATTTAAGTAAACTTTCTTTCATGGCTCTGCTACTGCAACTGATCATCAAAAGACATCTATTAAAACACAAGAGAACAAATTAAAAATATTTATTCTTAAAATTTGGAAAGCAGACACATGTTACTGGTAGATGAGCTATGTGCTCTTGCCGCTGGAAATCTGGAATACTAAAAATGTAGAGGAAGGAGGAAAGCAGGATGAAGTATATTTTCATCTGATGCTTTTGGGAAAACAGTACACATTAAACCAACAGCTCTTGACTCTTCCTGATGTAATAAACGCAACAAAACAAAGAGCTCTTCTCCACCCCCCCCTTGCTATGATGAAGAAATCTACCAGTTGGTGTTGCATGTACCTCTTCTACTCCTGCATATATGTGTTTAATCTTTGTTTTCACAGGCATAGAATGTCAAGCAAACCAAGCATCAGCTACCTCTGAAGAGTGCACAGTTGCATGGGGCGTCTGCAATGTAAGGAAAACTGTTCTATTGTGGAGCTCATGCGTGGTGATGCTATCCCCTTTTTTCATGACTCAGGACAAAACAAGTTCTATAAAATGTTTCAGATAATCCACCAGAAAAAAGAACTTTGAAGAAAAAATAAGAAAGAATGAAAGTTGGAGAGGTGTAATAGGGAAGACACAGAAGAGAAGGGAGAAAGATAGATACCCGTATTTTTTTGAAGCATAATAGATCTTTAATTTTGAGCATGATTTTTCTGATCAAGGTTCTGCCTAGGAGCTATGCCTTTTTTTTCCTGGTAATAGGATTAATTGGATGTCAGCATGCTTGATTTGTCTTTGTGCTGGCTGATTCACGAGTCAATGTGGAGTAACTAGGTGATTTGCTTCCCCTTTTGGAGGAAGATCAAAACGGTTCTAGTGTATGATCTCCATCTCTTCAATTCGTTGCGGTATGCACTCCTTCATACATGGTCTCACTAGCATGTGAACTCAAACTTGCATACCTCTTAGCTAGCCTGGGCCTGAGTTGGAAGATAAAATTTTCCATAATGGAATAACTACGTGTTCCTCAGTCCATCCTCACTATGCTGTGGGATCAAGTTACAGCGTGATAATGCTGGAACAGGATTATAAATGTTGCAATTCTGTTTGTAGAGGACAAGAGCAACTTTTTTAACCATGTCAGAATATTCTAGTGTCAAAATTATGTTTTTGTATGCAAGAGTTACCACAAGTGGAATCTTGTTTTTAAGTAGCTGAATGGGGTATGGAAAAGGGTGTCCGTATTAAACACATAATAGAGATTCTTTTTCTTTCTAATTTTGCAAGTTCCTTTTTATTCAGGCTTTGGTTTGTCCAGAAGTCGGCAGAAAGCTTCAGCATGTATACATACGTATCATCCCTGCTACTTGCTGTGAGATCCTCTTTCTTGTCTTTCTGATTATGCTTCTTATCAGCATCTGCTCTGCCAATTTTAGCAGCTGCTAAACTCTGCGTTCTCTCCTTCATCAGAAGTCAGTTGCTTGCCGCTGCATGCACTGTGGAACAAGCTGCCATTTCACTGATGTTCCCTTCCTCTCTGAAAATGTGGATCAGTTCCTTGGTGTTTACCAGTGAGCTGACTGATTAGTCCTCCCCACCTTTGTCTGTAAACACTTGCTACTCTCTTCTCACTATGATGCTTTCAGTGGTAGTTTTCACATTGAGATACATTCATGTGTTCTGAAATGATGTGATCTGAACTTTCTCTTCCAGCATGCTTTCCACTTCCACTGCATCTCTCGCTGGCTCAAAACTCGCCAAGTATGTCCACTAGACAACAGGGAATGGGAGTTCCAAAAGTAGGTATCCTGCATGGATTTCAAGATGAAAAATCCAATTGTCCTTCCGTTAATAGAAACGATCAATGTCAGATATGTGGGTAATCTCTCTCATTTGTGGGTCTGAGGGCATAGTTGCTGTTGGGAAAGGTTTTTTTTCCACCTTGCTGTATAGGGACCTTTCCTTAGTCACCCCGTGGTAAATGAGCTCTGAAGGAAGCCCAAGTAGCTGTGGGGTAAGTGGGAGTTGTAAAAAGTAGTGACTCCTATTGACATTCTCTCTAAAGACTAGAGAGCAGAAGAGAAATGGAATTCACTGAAAGTGGAGCCTCAGGTGAATACTATACTGCCGCATGAGCAATTTGGGTTTAGAAAATGACCTGAATTTAGCTGCTTGTGTTCCAAAGCATTTCTGCTGAGGTGCCGGATATCTTACTGGGTCCCTCTGTATCTTGGTGATTTGTTTTATAACTCTAATAGGCTCAGAGATTAATACAGCTGATTTCCTAGCATCTGGGAATCAAATATCCACGTAGCCATTGCTACAGCCTTGGCCCATTTAGTCATAATTTCTGTGTTTGTTTTGTTTTTCAAAGGTCTGTTGTTAGAATAATGATAGGAGGTCCATGGATGGGTTTTTGAGGGGTAATTGTGTTTTGAGAGGTAATTGTACATTGAGAAGTTAGGAAGTTGGCCTGTCATTTGCTTTATTCTGCACCATTTATACATTAATCTTTTCTTAACTGTGGATTTTCCCTGTCCCCATCCCCCTTTAAAAAAAAACCAAACAAACCACATTAGTTCTAATCAGAGTCCAGATTAAAACAAAGCAAAACAGTATTATAACTGTTCAGGATTGTCTCTGGGATCTGGTTCACAATCAGTTGTGCAAATCGTCATTGACATAACAACTTGAGTACCATAGTTTTGATATTAAGATGTTTTAATGAACACTTAATGAAAACTGAGCCCATGTTGCCTGGCTGGTGACTTAATATTGCATGGGCAGCATGATGAGAAATGGAGACATGAATGAGTATCTTCTTGTGGGTGCTCAGTAATATGTCTGGGGCTATGACAGGCTTTGGCCTTGTTTTCATGCAGGGTATATTTGAAGTGGGATTCAGGGCAAAAGATGATGATACTGAGGGTCTCTTGCATATGATATTGTGGATTGCTCAGTCTCTCTGCTAACTAGTATCTGGATAGACTTTTGGGGGAAGTGAAATGTGCAGAACTTCCTAAGGTTTCCATACCATAGCATTTCACCTTCATCTGGTTTACATGTTAGTTACATCGTGGTAGAATGAAAATAAATCTGCCCAAATCAGCGCATGTATTAAACATAATTTTTTAAAAAGCATTAACATATTCTATATTTGCAGGTATGGACACTAGAGAGATGGTGACCACGCTTCTTGTTATGTCGTCAGCCTCAGTTGTTTGTGTCACTATGGGTTTGTTTTAGCAACTTGAAAAATCAGTAATGTATACAATTCTTCTTTAATCTTAATTTCTCCCTGTTGTATACCATTGAATAAAATCTTGCTGGAGCTTCCTGTTGAAGTTTTTTGTCTTGTGTTCAGGAGTGGGCAGTCAGTGAATGAGGGAGGAGAATTATCTGGAGTTCGGGGACTTAAGCTAGGCAACTCTTAGGCTGGGCAGCTCTTCTTGTTGCTATGCCCAGTTTTTGACTGTGGGTTTGGTCTCACTCCCACACAGTTGAGAACCACACCTCTGGCTCACTGAGGTCGGCATTAAGCTCCATCGTGTAGCGCAATGGATGCAGGACTTGGCCTGGCTAAGTGTAATTTATGCAAATAGCATTTCATGTGGACATGCTTTCTTGCAGCTGAGTTGAAATTATGTTCTATACAATTAGGTGGTGTGTCATTATTAGAAACTACTCCCTCTTGCTTCTGCTCTTGAGTTTGACTAGACCAGCTCCCCTACAGAGGAAAATTTCACTAACTGTTCCCAGTGCCATCTGTTTAGCTTGGGGGACATTAACTGAATGTTTGTTTTTATCAGTGCTCATAAAGCACTTTCATGTGTCAGGTGAAAGTAAACTCAGGAAATTCATGTGCTAGATTGGCTGGAAAGCTGAAAATAAGCAGTGTATGAACAAACTAGTTCTTGGTTGGCTTTCTACTGGTATTTTCCCAGTTCAAGCCAAGCTGTAGTTCTCAGTGGCCAAAAATTGTTACCAAAAAAACCATTATGTAGTTTTCAGAGTATCTCCTGTGCCAAATGGCCTGGTATCCTCCTCACTGCGTCGAATTTTGGCCCCTATGTTGACAGCCTCAGCAAACGCCGGGAACTCCAACAAGGTCAAAGAAATTCTTCCTGCTACAAGAGGCTGTGTCCCTTCATGTCAGCAGTGGTAGATACAGTAAATTTATTTCACTGGTTGTTCATGATGCCACCTTTGGATCAACACTTTTTTGCTAGTTATTGAGGATGGGAAATTTGATAGCTGATGTTAAACATCAGTGTACTGTAGTGATAGGGAATAAAGATGGTCATTGACAGAACCAAAACTTGCAGGCTTTTCAGTAATTGCTGGGGCTTTTTTTAATCTGCAGCAAGCAAATGTCAGGATTATTTTATCAGCTGGTGTCAGTGCTCTGAAATGATATGGTTCGCTGTTTTCTACCCTGAAGAAGGAAAAAGGAACAACTAGAATCCGGGGAGTTCACAGCTGGACAGTTTATTTACCAGGTTTAGCTGGTAGAAAGCTCATCCTGAGTTTGCAAGGCGGTTTTGGTGATGGGGGCAGGAATAGAACAGGAGGCAGGGGTAGGGAAAGGTGATCTTAACAGTGGTCAAAGCATTCATCCAGACAGCGGGATATCCAGGTTAAATTCCATTCCCTGGGATTTGAACTCCCATTTGAATGTCCTGTCCAGCTGAGTAAAATGTCAGATGTCTCTGTTTATGATAGTCCATTTTGTGTAGTGTTTGGTTTTTCAGGACCTGGAACCCAGATACTTGCTGATCGGGGAATTTATTTTCTTGAGAACTTTGGTTTGGGTCCAGCTACATCATTCTGGTTCGTCTCCCTTCAGTCTGTGCATATTGCCCTGAGCGTATGTTGTTGGCTGGGGACAGACACATCAGTGCAGGCATTTCCCTCTCCTTCGTGGCTTCGTGTGCATTTGCTTGAGGCTGTGCCTGCAAGAAGACAGTTTCTTTTTGTATTTTTTTATTGCTTTTCTTTTTAATGGATCCTTCCAAATGGCAGACTCCAGGCACTCCCCCCCACACCCTTTCAACCTCTCCTCTGGTGCAGCGCGTAAAGCCATAACGGTTAAATTTGATTTCAGATTTGATTTCAAATGGGAAAATATGGACTGTAAAGCAGCAAATGCTTACAGACCTGGGAAAGAAAACCCTTTTTCAGCTGCTGCCCATTGAAATGGCTCTGCTGCTGTTCCCCTACCGCAAAGCGCCCGAGCTCTGTGACAACCCACGGCAGCTCCAGCACAGGGCTGCCGGCAGCCCTGTTTTTGTAGCGCACATTAAGGGTTGTGTTTGGGGGAAGAAAGAAAAGCTTCAGCAAGCGACCTAAGGGAGAAGCTCCGCAGTACAGGCAGCGTCAAGTGAAGGTAAGAGGGATCTATTTTATCCAAAGGCACAGAGCCCCAGTTCCCTGGGGCATGGTTGCTCACTCAGGCCGGCATCGCTTTGTCCTGACTTTTACGGTTTGGCCTCCATCTCCACTGGATGTGGTGAGAGGAGGAAAGCCTGTTCCTTCCCGCCACCTTTTTCTTTTTTCCTGAAGCAACAATCATTTTTGACTACAGCTTCCCCTTCTTGCAAAATACAGACAGCTTTTTGGGGTGGAAGGAGGAGTTAGGAATATTTCTAAGCATCCCAGGGGGAAGGTAGGCGTGCAGGGGAGAAACGATGACCATATCGGTGCCGTTTGCCTGTCCTATAAATGGAGGTTGCGTCTGAGCTGTGGATCCAAAAATACAATCAGGAGGACATGACAGTTAAAACTGCAGAGACTACCGTGTCCTGCAGCTGCCTGGCTTAGAGAAAAACAAATCACTGGTAGACCTGCTGCAGAGCAGAAGGCAATTTTGACATTTCTGATGCTTTCCACAGGTTCGTCAGCCGAGGCGAGCTGCATCGCTGAGCAGGCGCTGGCGGAGAGCGCTCCAGGCAGGCCAAAATGACCAGACAGTGGCTTCCTTCTCTTCCTTTTGGAAACGAGGCAGTGAGCTCCAGGTGCTGGGTGGCATCAGCTGTGCCTCGTGCGCCAAATCCCTGGCTGCTCTTGCATTAAAATGCCAGAGTCAGGACGATGTGGTGCCGAGACAGCACGTTGGGCTGTGTGGAAGTAGGAGGGGACAGACAGCAACCAAACAGCAGCAGTTTGAGGGGGAAACTTAGGGTGTCGAGTTTCCCCTTCAAAATCACCTTACAGGCCACAGGTTAAAATAATGGCAGGGGGGCAGGGAGCAGACCACAGTTTAAAATAATGGCAGGCCATCAGGAGCCTGCTGGTTGAAAGGTGTCTGTTGTCTGAGAGGAATGGTTGAAGCCTCAACCAGTTTGCCAGGCTTGTAGCAACACACCATGGAGTGAAGGTCACGGTTGTGTCCTCCTGCCTCAGTCGGATGGGGAAGGAGTACCTGCAGAGATGCGGATGTTTGGGTTGGGATGAGGAAGCTTTACAACTGCTTTGGGTGGCCTCGTGCACATACCTGTCATGGAGGAGCCCTGGGAGCTGCTCCCACCACTGTGCAGTCAGGCACAAAGGTGAAACCCAAATCACACGTGTGAAAATACACCTTCAAGAGGGGAGGCAGGAGTAGGCATCTGCATCTGTGCGTGTAGGCAAGCAAAACCACCAGCATACATCAGTCCTCTCCCACTAGCTCCTTGTAAAGAAGTTAATGGCATCCTGAAGTAGTCTGGGGCCACAAAATGCTCAGCAAAGCTGATGTGAAGGTGACTCAAGCAGCACCGGTGTCATGTGAGCCAGTGCAGGCAGAGCCAAGCTTCCAGGAGAGGAGCACCCGCAGTGGGGAGATCTGCACTGTTTCTGGGCAGAGGATGGCAACACCACCACTTCCCTGACTGACACCACTGTGGGTTTCATTCCCTCAGCTAGAAGGGAGCAGGGGAGAAGAACGGTTGGGAAGATAATGTGAAGAGGAAATGGGCAGAGGCAGAGACCAAGACTAAGTCGCTGCCTGTGCTTGCCCAAGACACTGCTCCCATCAGGAGGCAGGTGAGGAGACATCCCAGTGAGTGGGGGCTACCAGTGCAGGCACTGGCGGAGAGTACAAGCTCTTCCCCTCAGCAGTGTGGGAATGCTCCGGGAATGTGGTGCTGTTGTGGGACAGCAGAGCAGTGCTTGCAAGGTGCAGAGCTGATACCCAGGAGCGGTGCTCAGCCAGCCCACTGCCAGTCCTTTCCCTGGCCCACCATGAACTCCCATGCTTCTGCCCTACAGCAGCTGCTTTGCCACCCAGCGAAGGGACAAGCCCCTCGGTGGTGAACTGTGAGGCTTTGGGTGGGCTCTACGGCCACTGGCGCTCCAGGTTGCTGACCCCAGCCCAGGTGAAAGCCACCACCACCCAGAGACCCTCAGTTCATGGCTGGAGAGAAGAGGGAGGAGGTGATACTGCTGAGGCTATTTTCCTACCGCAGGTGCCCCAGGGGGCTGGAGGGGAGGAGGAGGATGTGGGTGGAGAAGTGTCCCTTGTCTCCCTGCTTTGCTCGCCTTGTTCGTCTCCTCCCCACAAAACCTGTAGGAAGAGCAAGCTCTTCTTGCCTGCTTTTGCTTTTCCCTGCAAGCTCGCTCCGCTGATACTGCTGCTGGCTTTAATCTGCTGTGAGGAAACACGCCGTCCCCCCGCCACATGCACAGTACGTTGCTTCGTTTTCTTCCCCGATGCAGCAGATTTTGCAGTAAACCTGTTACTGCTCATGGCGGGGTGTCTCAGATGCACGGATGGCTTCCACACGCTGCTCGTCCCCACTGCCACCCCCCCCCATTCCCCACTGCTCGCTCTGGTCTGCGCTCCGCTCTCCTCTTCCACTTTCCCCCTCTCTGATCCTGTTCCCAGGGAGATCCCGAGGCATCAATGGTGCCATTCCTCCCTCTGCAGCTTGGCGAGGGAGGGGGGTGTTGGTGGGATGGTTTTTGGCTCACATGGGCTGAAGTTGCATCCAATCCCAGAAGTCAAGCAACAAGTTGCTGGAGGGTCTGTTTTGTCTCTCTGTCACTTAACTCCTTCACAACAGTAGATCGTTGGCCTGCTGTCTCACTGTTTTTCGGCTGCTTTCCAGCCTCTCCCCATCGGACGCGGAAGGGGATGCTGCCCAAAGCTCAGCCCCGTGATGGTGCAGCTCGCCGGGCCTTCACATCGTGCCATCGCCAGCAACAGTCCCGGCTGCAAAAGAAAAAAAAAAAAAGCATATGAGGTTGCAATTTAAAAATCTGTTGAAAATGAGCACCAGCTGATTCTGGAAAGGCCAGATCCGGGCGTGGGGACACACCACTGCCTGCCATCTTGCGGCTCCACTGCAGCAGCCTGGAGTTTGCCCGTTTGCTGCCTTTTCTTTCCATATGACTGTGAACATGGCTCAGTCACCTGATTTTTTGGTCCTTGCATGAAAGGTGAGTCCTGGCCTCACTGCTCCAGCACATAAGCCAGAAGGAGGGCATGGCAGTTGCCTCTGGAAAGGTACCAGAGGTACCAGCGTGGTAGGTATCAAAACTCAAGTTGGGACTGCAAAACAGTATGATCCTGGCGCGTCAGGGTTTTCTGTCTGTGGGGCATCAGGTAGGTATTTTCAGTTGATCTGCTGTCACGGGCAGATGATCCTAGATGGCAGCACGCTGGTGGTGCCTTTGAGAACATGTCATCTTCTTCTGGTTGTGCGGTTCTTCCTCGGTCATTCTCATCTCCTCTTTGTCTTCCTGTGCTGGGTCTCAAATGGATGCTTATGTGCTGGGGAAGGGGATTAAAGGAGGTTTTCTTCACTGGAGATGCAGCCTGCTTAGTATCCTTTTCATCCTCCTTCCTCTTCCATGTCCTAGAAGACATCAGCTACAATGCAAATCAAAAGGGGCATTCATCTCCCGTCCACTCACTGAGAGAGGTGGCATGCTATTGGAGCAGTCTCTTCATCCCAGTTGTATCGAATGCATTGAAATGATTCATTTTGACATTTTAGACATGAAACGTTATGATTTTTTAATGAAAAACATGGGCTTGGATGTTTTGTGTGCTTCCCCCCACCCTGAATGTCAGTATTGTGGATTTTTTGAAGGGCGTTTGCCAAATTCATCCCAGAGCTGCAGCCTTTTCTGTAAAACGTGAGTTCAGTTTTGTACAGTTTCAGTGTGTAAGTCATTATGCTTGTCACAAAACCCTTTCAGTCATGTTCGGTTTTGGGGGTGAGAGCTGGCTCCAGGTGCCAAGGCTCTCACATCCCACTGCTCCACATGGAGCAAGTGGCCATCCATCTCCCTGCTCAGCTAAGCGGAGACCGAACATTTAAAATACTCATAAATCACTGATCTCCGAACCGTTCAGAGATGAAAGTCTACGAAGAAAGACAACAGCTCTGTGAGGATTGTCCCTGAGCCTCTGGTTTCTCCAGAAACCTTCCAGCAAGATAATCCATTCCCTAAAGGGATTGGTGTGAGGAACGACCCAGACTTGTCCTCCCAGGCAGGTATTTTGGGTGTCTCTCGGTGCCACTGTGTACCTTCCCTGCGGGGCGGTGAGATGGCAAAGAGATGTTGCTCCCAGGTAGGAGGCAGGATGAGATACCCCATCCTTTTTCAGGCTTTTTAGGACATATTTAATTTTATCCATGTGGGATCTTTTTGGGAGGGTTGAGGTAAATGTGAATCCCAATGGGTCTACTGGACACCACTTCCAGATGGGTAAAATTCAGAAAGGCCTGCACTGGATATGCTTCAGGAGGTTTTTACCTATTTCCCAGACCTTGTCCTGATCCCCCCTGGTGTCACCCATGAGCATCAGCCTCTTTTCAGACAGTCACCAGCTGTTGATAAACCCAAACAACAGTCTCCTTTTTTTGATCCAGATGTTACCTGCCTTTAAAACCTGAGACTGGCACCCAGGGGTGCTCCTTCTGCTGATGGAGAAACGGAACCCATCTTTATTCCGTTCCCATATTACATACGACATCTCTCTCAAAAATTGCTTTTACTGTTTCTGCAGCCACTGTGCTCATGCGACATTTCTGTCCTGGATTGTGACCGCCTCCACCACCTCACCGTCGTGGCTTGTGCTGCTTACAGCTGGAGACCTCCGAGGGGGAGGATGGCATCCATGAGAGAGGGACACAGCAAATCCTCAAAACCACAAACAGCTGCAGCATTTGGGCTGAAAATTGATGTTAGAGCCCCAGCCATTGCTCATTTTGTGGCTATTTTCTCAGCCTGATGCTGTAGGTTGCATTGGCAGAAGGGAGCTATGGGTGATGATAGTGGCCTCTTTTATACCTGGGGCTGTGGCCGCTGTTGATGAACTGTCTACTGAAGCACCAAAAGCAGCTCCTGGGAGATGAGGCAGCCTCATTTCCTTTCTCCTTTCCCACTTGTCTCTTCTAGGGTCAGTACACCATTTTTGACTTACTACCTTGGGCTCTTTGTCGACCTCCTTGATTTGTCTATAAATGTAATATCTTCATTAGCATTTAATAGCATGATGTAGGGTCATCTCTGAAAAGCAGCCCATGAAGATGCCGTGCTTCAGATGGGAGGCACCTGTGGTCGGTCGTATCTGCTGGGGCAGCACACTCTCATCAGAGCTTTGCATGGGGAGCGGATGTTCCTGAGGCGAAGACGATGACCTCAGCCCAGCTCCTTTCTGCTGCCCATAAACCACATTAGAGTATATCAAAGCTCTGAACTGTCAGCGCTACCTAGATGTAAATACTGTAATTATCCTAAGTAAAATTAACAGTTTATCAGACTTCCTGTGTTGGATCTTTTTATTACAGGCTTTTTTTTTCATCATAGATTTGATTTGCTATAGACTTTATGTGTCCCTGGATTATAAATCTCTGGCTTTCAAACACTACCTGACACCATGAACTGTTGCAGCAGTTAATTGGCAGCCGCTCAGAGGTTTATTTTGCTGAGGAGAAGGGTTTTTTCCTGGCTGCCCTGAAATTTGCTGGTCCCTTTCAAAAAAGGTTTGCCCATGCAATGAGTGATGCCAGATTCATACCAAGGTCCTATGGGATCCAGGCGTGGATGCAACCTTACACAGCTAAAGAAACAAGCCCATGTCAAAGAGCGTGTGGGGTGGTGGATGTGGGGAGAGGAAGGGGCTCGAGCCTTCCTCATGCCCAGCAAAGCAGAAAGCGGCAGCATCATGCGGTGAACGCAAAGATGATCTCTTCAGCCCACCATGCCCACCAGCGACTGCCATCATGGATGCCTCCATGTTAGGCGAGGCTGCTGACGGCAGCTGCCAAGGTAGGCACTTCAGAGAGGAGCCTGCACAAAGCTGTGCTAGCATCAAAAGTTATTTATAACACAGTCAAAGATTTCTAATGATCGTATCAGGCTGCAGAGTTCAAGTCATGTGAAATAATCTTTTTTTTTTTCCCTTCTATCAGAACGTCGCTGAGCAAAATTACTCCAGTAACGGGGAAGCACTCGGCAAAGCCCAGCGCTGCATTTTCCACTGCCCACGTCCCTGCAGCAAAAGCCAGTGGACAGTCTGCGCGGGCATTTCACCATGAGTTACAAGTGGCAGATTAAAAAAAAAAGGGGCTTTACTTTGAACACACAAAAAAAAGAGCCTTTTCTCACACGCATCTTTGCACGGCATTAGGAGACAAGCAACGTTATTGCTTTTGTCCCAGTGGAGCCTGGCGCGGCAGGTTCGTCTCAGACGTTTTTTCTGCCTTTGACTCTCAGCCTGTTCAGTGCCTTTCCGCCAGCTCCACGCCTCCTGAAGGTGATTCAGAAAATGAAACGTGACAAAACAAAACTCATTTTAATAGCTTGTCTTGGCCAAGGCCAACTAGGAATATAGCTGTGTTATTATCATGAGCTGGAAGGCAAAGCTATTTACTTCATTAGCAGGAACGACAACAAAATAGCAGCCCATGGTGCTGGCAAGGGTGGAGCCAGAACTAAAATATTGTGTACAAAATAGAAAAAGACCTGGAATAAACTCCTTATTATGGATCTAAAATAATTTTTCTGGGACAAAATAGGCTCAGAAAGCTCCAACGGCTTGTGAGAGCCTCCTTGAAAAGTGGGGGTTTATCCAACTTCTGACTGTGCAAACCTCTGACATCCTGAGAAGATGCCTCCAGAGGAGAGCCAGGGGCTGAACAAGTGAATGCTTAAAGGCTGGAGACTGAAAAAGGACAGAGCTAGAACTATTAACCAAAGAGGTTTTACATTTTGGACTGACTACAGTTCTGGAACCAGGACTGGCATCGAATTTGTGTTTCCATTCCCAGCCATTGAAAAAGCAGAGCTGCAGGTGGAGTACAGTAAGAGTTGGCTGAATTCCTTATCCTGGGAGTAACATAACCAGGTTGTTTTTTGGTTTGTCTTATTTTTTTTATTAAAAGGTCTCCACACAATTTTGAGAAGTCTTTTCAGTGATTATGGATAACTTCTTTCAAGGAGGAGATTTCATTCCCCAGCCAGACCTGGAGCAGCTCCCCCCAGCAACGTGGACATGGAAGGGTTGCCTTCTCTTGAGAGAACGCTTCATCAGAAGTACAAAACATAAGGATAAAAAGTAGAAAGATCTGCAGTAAAATCTGCTTATCTTTGAAAGAGAGACAGAGTGTTTATCTGGTTGTAACAACATAATGTCCTTCAGTTTTATTCCAAATTTTCAGTCTATCTTGGACTATCTTTTGCATCTTAAGTAGATCAAGCTGTTCCTAAAACCCCCATGAACATACCTGAAAGCAAAATGTGCTGTACCTCGAGCATCTCAAATGTCGTCTTCTTCCTCCTCAGTCCACTGGAGAAATCATTTAAAACAGCCCTTCAAACAGCCTTCCCAGCAAGGAACCCGTCCCTTCGTGGGATTTCGATTTTCTCTCCATGTGCTGGACACTCGGTCCATCCGCCCGGCTCCACACCTCCCCGTTTCCCCGGCCGTGCCTTTGCTCGCTTCCCGCGCGCCTGCCGGAGGAGCCCCTGCGCCCGCCTGCCCTGGCGAGCCGGGAGGTGGCTATGGGAGGTGAGCACCAAATATCTCCAACAGCTTCAGGGACGGGAGCAGAGAGCATCCCAACGGGCACCAGGGTGTGCCAGGCTGCGCCACCACCCCTCCGACACGGCACGCCCGGGAACATCACTCACTCTCGGGGCGACAGGTCCTCCTACCCCCATTCAAAACTGCTGTGAGCAAGGAACGAGACTGCATGTGCTTCCTCCAAGCCGTGTATGCTCATGCCAACTTTAGGAGGAGATACAAAAGCTGGCAGAGCTGCTCTGGCTTCCTTCTTTCCTCAAATTATTTCCATCACCATTTTTCCCCACACCGCTCCTTTGGGTTCAGCTGCAGCATAAGCCGTATGGAGGCGTGAAGAAGACAAGGTAATGTACGGCTACTGGAAAGGACAAGCTTCGAGATATTTAGTCCACGGGCACGTTTGTGTGCAGAATGGTGTTCAAAGGGACGGCAGGAAGAGAAATACAGGCAACGAGTCCTGGCTCTGCCTTTTTGAAAAGGCTGTGTGCAGCAGGGAGAGCTGCAAATCTCAGCGACACCCGCGCTCTTTCGATCTGACTCTGCGGCCTTTCCAGGACGTCGGGCTCACCCTCCGCCTCAGCTTTCTTGTCGGCAGGCCCGGGAAAGCAACGCAAACATCGGTAGCATGGGGTTAGAAATGATTACTCAGAGTCTATGGCACTCCGGATCGGAAAAGTGCAGTGCAAGCGTTTTTATTATGTAGGTGCTAAACATGTACGGTAATTATTCAGTGCTGATGTGTTTGGGTTGCTTTCTAAGCTTGGTTTAAAAAAATCCAAAACACCACAAATCAGTCGTCAGTGAAGCTGTCTTGAAAAGACGAGCTAAGGTAGGGAAGTTTCTGTAGTGAGTCACAGCGAGATCAGAAGTAATTTATCGGTGGCTTCCCGTCCTCGGTTGTCTGTCCTGAGCAGCCGCTTCCCATCCCGCTGGGCGGCCTCCAGGCAGCCGCCGGTGCCGGCATCCAGCATCCCAGCATGCATGGGTCCCTCTGCGTGCCTGCATGTACGCATCTTTTTTCCTCCCCAAAAGGTACTTTTTGGGATTTCTTTTTTTTCCATGAATTACCCAGAATGTAAGAGAGATTTATGCCTGGGCTAAAATGCAAGCTCTTCTTTTAACAAGTCGTACTGTTTGGATACAAGGAGAACCAAAAATCAATTTGCTTCACGCTCCGTTCCTGTCCCCTCCTTCTGCTCACACACTGTTAGAAACACAGACCAAATTAATTGCAGGAACATCAGGCACCAGAGGGGTAGAGGAAAAAAAAATCCAAACCCCTGTAGTACAACTATAACAGCGTTTCATGTTCTCTGGGGTTTTCACTCGCAGTGACTCTGCATCAACATTTTAGTCACACAGAATTTAATGCCAATTTTTATTCCACTCATTCCGTGCCGGGGATGTGCGCTTGATCTTTGCAAAAAAACCACTCTAAGGCCTAGATGCATCAGGGCCCTTTGAGTCTCAGGTAGGAGCAGGGCCCTGAAATGATTTCTTTCTTTGGTTTGCTACAAAACAACGAGCCTTTTCTTCCTTTCTTCTCTCCGGCACTGGTTTAACAGATAGGTACTATCCATCTGTGCCAAGGTCCCAGCTCCTGGAGCGAGGTGACGAAATCGAAATCTCAGCTCCAGGAGCTGAGATTATTTCTTTTAACAAATTGAACTTCCAGTCTTTCATCATACTGAGAGGAAATTTGAAAACATCACCTAGAAGGTGTCGGCTGGAGTCTGTGGAGATGCTGGAGCTGTAGCTCAAACAAGAGATGCACTGCACCGTGCACCTCAACCGGGACTTAAGAACAAGGCCTATTTCTACAAGGGCTGCCTGGTTTATGGCTGGAGAAGAGCGTGGCAGGAGAAGAGCGTGACAGGTCCAGCCTTTTGCCAGCCCATAAATCTGGCTGCTGGGGTGGGAGCTTTGGCAGAGGTCTCTCTTACTGTGAGAGGTTTGGGAGCCTCACAGCCTGATGCAGCATTTGACATCGTACCAAGGATGGTGGACTCCCCACCGCTAAATTGCCAATGCGGGTATTCAGGATCACCTTTGGAGATGATTTGGAGGCTACAGCAAATTGCAGAGTGCAGCTGGCTGCCGGCACGGGGGAGCGAGCCCCGCAAACATGCCGTACCATGCTCGGGGGGCTCATGCTGCAGCCTCTTTTGGGGGGTTGGTTTCAGTATAGGAAGTCCTGTATAGGAAGACCTGGCGATCTTCAGGAGCACCTGCTTGGTGCCTCCCATCAGGAGCGCTACGATCACTGCAACCTCTACCTGTTCATTTCTGGGGGTGCATTTTTCAGGGCTGGTGACTGAGGTGGTGGTGCGGGGAGTAAAACGCTCTGATAAAGCTCTCCAGGTGCTCGTGGGCAAAACGCCTGGCTTAGAAAATGAATCCACCAACATTTTAGGCAACCAAACATCTTAAAACACGTGATGCTAAATGTTCACAGTAGAAGATCTTCTCTATAGGATTATCTTCCTCTTAGAGCATGTCAGAGCCTGGACTTGTCAGTCCTCCGGGCTGGTGGAGATTCTCTGAGGAAAGGCAGCCCCAGGGCAGTCGTTTTCTCAGCTCTGAGCGAAGAGCCCTGTCAGATAAAACCACAGCAAGCAGTTAGCAAAGTCTAGTTTACTTGTTTTGCCATCAGTATATGTGCCTTCTTGGATGGAAGGATTTCCCTGCCATCACTCGGGCACTTGCAACCCCCATACCATGCTGGTAGATGATTCAGGCTTTTCTATAATAAAGGAACTCATTTTGGATCCTGCTGCTTTAAATTATTCACTTCCTCTTACTATCGTCTTTCTTTTTTTTTTTCCTTGAGCAAGTGAAAGTAATTTGCCTGTTCTTGCAAGATCTGTTTTGCCTACTCCTTCCCCAGGACTGACACACTGCTGCTGGGACCAGGAGGTGACTAAGGGCGTTGCTACAGCGCAAACACCAAGCAGAGCACTTTGCAAAGTTGCATGTCATATAGCGGAAAATGCTAAATATGACGAAACAAGTTTCAGGGCTCGGCGTTTCAGCAGCCAACACCAATTACTCCCAGTCTGGGATGAATCACCCTGGAGTTGCTGCAACCTCAGGCAGCTGCAGCAGAGCGGGGAGCGGGCTGCTCTGCCACCACCAGATCCCTCCCACCGCCTTCGCCGTGGCCTTTCCCATCTTCTGGTGATATTTTATCCAGGAGCAGCAGTGTGGGTACCACAGAGCTGCAAGTGCTCGGCTCTCCCCGTGGCTCCGACATGATGCCTGGAGCCTGTCTGGCACAGTAGGACATCATCATGGACTTACTAGATGGCACCAGCTCAACAGGAGAGATAACCTCTAGCTGGGAGGTCTTATGGGGGGGGTCTCTAGACTAGCTCTGGGTTGACCTCAGCCCGTGCAATTTTGTGACAGCATTATCTGCCGCTGTTGGGATACTGCCGTTCTCTAGAGAGGCAGAGGGATCCAATGACCCTAAAAGCAATAAACTCCCAACTGGAGTAAAAAGGGCTGTGGGGTCAGCCTCGGTCAGAAAAGCACTGAAACAGGGATCACAGGGTAGGGGTGACCTTGAGAGGCGGCTCAAAATCCCCGTGCGTTCTGCAACCTCTTCATGTGCTGCCCATATTGCTGGCTGCCGGTCAGTGCCTGGGTTTAAAATGTCCACGGGGTGTTTTGTAGGAGCTGAGCCTAGATATTTGCTCAGGGACCGGGCTGCAGCATCCCAACTCATCCCTGCTTTGTCTTGATCCCATAAGTGACCCCAAACCCAAGAAGTCTCCAGGCAGTAAGAAGCCAAATGCGCTCATCGTTGAGGTCTCCCACTGGCAGCGTTCTGCAAATCATTTCCCTGCTTGGCACATGCGCTGCTAAACAGTGTGGATGGGAGGTGTGTCCTCCTCCGCTCTGCACAGCACCCCCTTGGCCCCCCAGGACTGTTTCGTGTCCTTCCATGCCATGAAAGCTGGGATTAATAACAGCCGCAGAGCCTGCCCCGTCCAGAGCCATCGCCGTCCGCTCCTGGACATCCTGCTGACACCACGCTGGGACCTACTTGTAGCTCCAGAAATCAAACATTTGAGGGGCTGCTGCAGGGCGAGCTTGTGTCTCAGCCCAATTAAAAGGTGGTTTGGGGTTGGGCCGGTAATAGTTTGAAACTGGGTCCTTCAGCAAAGATGGGTGACCAGCAGATGGTTGCTTTTATAGTTGGAGGCAGGCTATTTATAAGAAGAAAGAAAAAAAACTCAATGATGTGATAATTCATTGCTTTGTCCTGGATTCAGTTGCTGCTCTTTCAAGTCCCTAAGATGAAAATGCAGTAAAATAGGGATTTTTCAAACTGACTCCTTTGCTTTATAGTAGAGGATAAGGGCAATGCTGAGCCAATGTACTGAGCTCTGCCACGAGATCATGGCGGGGGGGATAATTCCAGTACGGGACCCTGGACTGCAACGAGTCCGACACTTCTCATAATTACAGTCCTTTAGATCTCTGGGAGCTCACAAAATGCCATGTCCACTTATAACTTTTGTTACAAGTATATAAATATATGGAAATGATGCTCAGAGCTCGACTGATGGGGAGCGGGGGCTGGCTTCGGGGTGAGGTGACATCTAAACCTGTATGCAGGCATTTTTCATGTGAAATGCTGCATTTAAGCTTACGCTTTTTCCCTGTTGTTTGTCCCTAAACAGCCTTCAGGCCCTCTGCTTCGGAGCAGAATGGTGCTGAACGGAAGCCAGCCGTGCAGCAATGGCCTGAGAGGGGGTTTTTTTCCTCCTTTTTTTTTTTCTTTCCTGGATGCTGAATGAAGCAGCTCTTTTGTGAACAGCAGTTGTTTACATTCTTCCTAACAAAAGTTGGGATTTCCTCTGATGCTAATAATCTTGTCACTAACACGTACAGCCAGCCAGAGCTCTTGGAATAGCTTTTTAATAACGTCTGGGCCAACTTCAGCGTGCTCATCACTGGTAGGAACAGCCTCCCGAAAGTCAACACGGTACCACCAGAACAGGGAGGCAACTTTTCATCGCCACCTTCTGCAGCGATGGCAAATACCACGCATTGCTCCCTGAAAACCTCGGGCCAAGAGCTGGACCTCGTTTGCAGGTTTTCAAAGAACCCACCATTACTCTTCGACTTGCTGATGCACGTCGAGGCCCCCGATGTGCAGGGGGTGATCAGCCGAAGCACCTCGGACCAGTCCTAGTCATCCCGGGCGTCCAGCCAGGTTTTCCACATTTGTGTTTGTGCTGTCTAGTAACTTAAGGCGATGTTTTCTCTTTGTTTGAGCATTTCTGTGCCATCTCAATATTTTGTTTCTTTTGCCTCTGAAGGGCAGTGCTTGGACTTGGTCTCAAACGTGCGGCAAGGTGAGAAGGCTGACATTTTTCCGCATTCCCATTTGCAGGTGGGGGCTATCCTGAGGAGGGGGGCAGCCATCGGGGCTGGCTTCTGCCAGGTATGTGGTGGTGTAAATAGGGAAAAGACTTCCTTCAAGGAGCCGGTCTTGGAACCGCCACCCTGCAGCTGAGCATTGCCCTACGGGATCGCAATTGGCGTTCGGAGGATAAGGTGGGCTTGGGGCAGGCTGCGATTGCCAGCAAGCTCAGCAGCATGGAGCAAAGCTGCCTGCTAAGGGTTGGCTGTGACCGAAAATGGTGAACGACACAGACCCCTTTTTTTGTCCATAGCGTATCCTTCAGAAAAAGCTGCTTAGTAGCGTGAGCTGCTGTGACCCTCTGCTCCTGTCATGGCTCTGCCCCGTACCCAGGGAGGAGAGGAGCATCCTCATCAGCTCCCCAGCTCCTGGGCCGCTGGGTGCAAACTGTCCCTTTGTCCCTTATCCCAGACTTCTTCCCAGCACCACACTGAGGGCTAGATGAAAAAGAAAGGTCCTTTCCACAGGGACTCCTGCAAAAAGCTTCCCAACATTTTGGTTCTGTCCATAAAACTGAAAGGTTTATCAAAACCTGCTGTTGAAGTACCTAGGAAGACCTTTGCCATTTAAGCAGCTTTATTTAAGAATGTCACTGTTTTAGAAGATCAAATCCAAGAGCACCGTGCCATGCTCTATAAGTAAAAATGTTAGGAAATCTAAAAAGAAAGTAGTTTATCTTGACTGTCCAGAACAAGTGAACACTAGTAACCAAAATACATGAAAACAAAACTAAAAACATAGTCCTTATTTTCTTTATTTGAAAGTGTTCTGAGCAGAGTTCAGTTTTTCTCCCCAATAATCTCTTGATTTCACATCTGTACATTTTTATTATGAGTCACCTGATAGCTCTTATTAAGCTACATGTTGAGAAATAAGATTTCCTCATTGATAGTCTCAAACCTACAGAGCAAACCACGAGTTTCCAACAAACAGCTCTTCCCGTCTCAGCACCTGGATGCGAAAGTTTGAAATGCAACAAAGGTTGAGAGATATTTCAATGCCTTTGAAAGCAAACACCTCCCTAAAATATTACTATTAAATGCACAAGTACTACTATTTGCCAGAGTTGAACAGCTCTTCACCTCTGAAGGCGTGCTGAAAAGAAGGAGGAGATACTTTGGGGGGTGTTGGGGGAGGGGAAGGAGGTCAGAGCAGCTGGAGGAACACGCAGAAGGCAAGGAATAAAAACTCTCTCTGCCGAACAGAGGCAGAAACCCTACCGGGGGACAGGCCAAGAAGGATGCAGGTGCAAGTTGTGATCCTTCATTAAAATAGTCATCAGATTGGAAGCGCTACAATCTGGCAAGTGAAAGCATTAACTCCCTATCCGGGAGGAGCAACCGCCGGGGTCTGAAATGTCCCTCTGTGATGAACAAGCATCTGCAGGCGAGCAAAGGTGGGTGAAGTTACCACGTGCGCACTCGGAGGCTTCACCTTCATTGCTTCTCCTTTCCGACTGTCCCCTAGTTGAGCTGGAAGCACCAAGAAGGGGTTCCCCCCTGGGCCACCCGCAGGGCCAAAATTGCCTTTAGGCTGCAGACCCTGAAGGGCTCCCAGCCCGTCCCGCCGGACTCCTGCCAGTCCCCCGGGAATCAGGGCAGGGGAGCGCCTGGGCAGCCCTGCCGCTCCGCTCGCTGCCGCAGGCCACCCTGGCTGGGTCATAAGGAGCGATTTGGTGGGTTTTGCACCCAAACCAGGGGGCAAAGTAAAGGTTTTTCTCTTTCTCTCCAATGTTCTCAGAGCACTGTGACAATGACACAAAATGGATATAAAATTGACAAAAAGTCTCTTTTGATCATTAAAAAATAAATGAATGCAGCAGTGGACCACAAAGGTTTCTGAAAGTTTTTCCTCGCAGTTTATCTTTTCCCTCTTGAATTCAAAACCACCCGCTAGCGATTTGAATTAAAAACACTGAAAATAGAAAAGCTCCAGAAGCGATTCCGATTGAAAGAGGTGGACAACAAACAGATCGTAAAGCTGCACACAGTCGCCATAGCGACGGGGCTTCCAAAAGGATGCAAGGGAGCCTCAGCCTCCGAGAACATCACCAGCGTCCACAGCACCAGGAGAAGCACGAGCACCCCAACAAGGGGGATCGGGGTTGTCCCTCGCAGGGAGCCGTTTGGGGGCCAGGCGGGAGGTTGCGGAGTCAGGATCCTCCCTGCCGGCCCCCTTGCCATCATTGGGCAGATGTGGGGATTTTCGATCTTGGGAGGGGACCTTCAGAAACGTGGCCTTAGGACAGCCACTGAGTAGTCCGGGCTTAATGCAAGCGCTGGGGAAAGGAGGTGACCTCAGTGTCTTTACCAACCCAAATTTTTGTTTGAGAGTGAGCCCGTAAGAACTTTAAAAAAATATATTAAAACCCTGTCAGAGGCCAGAACGAACCAGCGTGGCTCCACACAATCTTCCCTGTCATGAACCGATAAAAAAAAGAGTATTGGACGCCCCTGACTCCAGCACAGGGCACAGTTTACAGAGGACTTTATCTCACGCTGTAATAAGAAGACGAGTAAGGAAAAGTGTTGCTCTGCTACTCAATAAATAGCAAATAGTATTGATAAATAACATCAATAAAATCAAAGGGCCTAATACTTTTTTTATTATCGGTCTTCAGTGAATATATTGCTGCCGAGCGGGCAGCCAAGAAAGGGAATGAGATGCAAGCCTTTAAGAAAGAAGTGGTTAGAGAGCACCTGGGTGAGGTAAATGTTTTCAATCTCATTGTGCAGGAGGAATTTCACCCAGCACTGACTGACGTTACCTCAGAACAGTGGGTGGTCAATTTGGGGAATTTGTGTCGGACACATCAGGGCACCCCAAGATTAAAAAAGGGCAAAGGAGTTCCTATCAACAGAAAAGGGAAGGCGAGAGGAGCCAAGGGAATTACAGACCGGTCAGCTTAACTTTAACTCTCTGGAACAAATAATCAATTTATTAGTAAACATCCAGGAGATGGCAACGAGATGAGAAGCAGCCAACTTGGCTTTGTCCAGAGCAAGCCGTACCAAACCAACCCGCTTTCCTCCTCAAGCAGACTAGCAGCGGGCTGTGGGGCAAAAGGAGAAGCTCCAGATGTGCCGCAGCTGGGCTCCAGCCAGGCTTTGGCACGGTCTCACGCGACGCTCTCCTAAACCAGGCAGAGAAACTCGCTGGATCAAACTAGCAGAGGATGGGTGGCAAAGCCTTGTGCTATTCTGGGCTTTAGCAGTGATTCACGTTCAAAATTAAAGGCTCTATGGAGTGAGGGTGAGCCAGGATCCGTCCTGGGTACAGGCCCGTACACGGTTTTCATATAAATTATCTGCCTGAAAGAAGAAAGATTAGGTTTGCTAAACCTGCAGATGACCCCGAGCTGTGTCAGGCTGCAAGTAACACAGATAACTCTCCCTAAAAATAATATAAAAGGGGGTTTATAAAATAAAATAAGGCATTCAAATTTCAGGTATGCTTACTAATAGCATCTTGGAAAGACTGAATATACATATAGATGAGATCAGTCAAAATCCTTAGCTACATATCACTCTAAATCAGGAAATTGCTTTCTACCAGAGCCCTGTGCAGAGCTCACCTCCTGATTTGTGCTGTCTCTGAAAAAGGGGAACCAGAGCATCTTTTATTTTACATTTTCATTTTTTATTTTTAAGGCCCCCATTTCGCCTCAGGCGCGCTATAACTCACATTGGTGACAAAGAAATGTGAAAAGCCTTCACCGTGTTACCAGCAAGCCTGGAGCCTCCATGAATTGGGAATTCAAATACATTTTGACCCTTTCTTGGACTGGAGGTTGTGGGATGAAAATAGGCCCAAATTAGAGTCGATCCTGAGATAACTTTAGTGGTCAAATACTGATTAATATAACAACATTTTGTAG
This sequence comes from Fulmarus glacialis, assembly GCF_000690835.1. Taxonomy (NCBI): domain Eukaryota; kingdom Metazoa; phylum Chordata; class Aves; order Procellariiformes; family Procellariidae; genus Fulmarus; species Fulmarus glacialis. Next base: position 10,244 of record NW_009224211.1, on the reverse strand, counting down.
TTTTAGGTCAGAAGCCATGAGAGTAAGTAAAAAATTCACCCGAAGTTAGTTCTCCAATTCTTTTCCATTAAAAAGTTTACAGTATTTTAACAACTGCTGACAACACTGGAGGAGGAACTGGCACAAGGAAAACGTACTCGGGAGAAAGCGTGATGAGCAGGATATTTTTCTGAAAGCTGATTTCTGCTGACAACATGTTTTACTTCCTTCACCTCCGCTGCGAGACTGGCATCTGCTTCCTCCCATACATGTCTATATTTTATTTTACATATATATATGATCAGGTAAAACGAAGGGTCGCTTGCTGATGGGACAACTTGTGAGGGACCTGGATGACAGATACCATCCAAAACACCAGGGTTCACAACTGGCCTGCCAGCCGTACAGCCCGAATCCGATCTAAACAGAAGTTACACCTATACAAATGATAATGATGCAGGAAACACGCTTTTTTGTGTGTTATCCATTCCCCAAAATAAAAACACCAACACCACCTCTCTGCCTTGCACTAGATAACCCATGCAGAGGAAGACAAACTGGACTGGAGCGAAGGCTCTCGCCAGGCTGGGCAGGTTGCAGCCTGCTCCGCGACCACGTCAGGCTCCAGGCTGTGCGCCCGGAGGAAGCCTTCAGTGCTGTGCTCGACATAACGAAGAAATGCAGACGTGAATTAAAAACCCCAAGGAATGATGCAGATGAAATTACATTGTTTATTTTTACCTTTGTTTTAATAAACTGATTCCCTCACTTCTTGTTTTTACGATTTTCTGTTGGTATGAATGGGTGAACGGATGTGTTGGTGGGAAAAATATGCTTGGAGGACTACTAAAATTAAGTTGTAAACGAATTAGGGTGGCAATTTTGGAGTAGAAAACGAGATTATCCAGAAGCAGCTGGGTTTGCCCTGACCACTCCCTCTGCTTTAGCATTGGAGGAAAACTGGGCCATTTGTGAAATGGGGAATATACAGACAGTAAATGTTAATACGTTTAAAAATAAGCTTAAGATTTAAGGAAGATGTGTTAAAGGAAAGTTACTGTGGACATACCTATCACGTTACTTCCCCAAACAGAGCTAAGACAAGATTACTGCATGACCTGGGTCACGTAGCTTGGCAAAAAATCCAAACAAGAATGGACAGCTACATCCCCCTTCGAAGCGGGGGAGATATATCTTTCAAAGGGGGGATATATCTCCTTATATCCTTTGAAGACCGACGTTCTTCACCAGGGGGGTCACTGCATCTGCTGAGAAGCTCGCTGGGGTTTTAGCCTGAAGAGACTCTGCCTCCTCCTCGAAATCTCCCTAGATATGACTAAATCGAAGTAATTCCTTCAGTGGCAACTTCACAAATCACTTTGATTGACGGATATATAATCTGCGAACCGATCATTTGAATGTATTGATTTATTGATTTGATCTTAATCATGATCTCAGTGTGATCACTTCACTGGTCTGCCTTTAATTAGCATAGTAAAAATAATAAATTATTTTAGCGATATCCTTGCCCAGGTGTGCCTTCATGCGCTCCTCCTTTTTAATCACCTCTGCAGGGAATATCCAAGGTAGGTTTACCCTATTGAACAGTAACTGAGGTCACAAACCTGAGGGCAGCGGTAGATTTGGGTAGGGCATATGCAGGCAGCTCAGGGCTCCGCAGCTCTCCAGCCAAGACCTTGCACACCTTGTAAATAAAGCCATCTCCAAGCACGTTCGGTCTCCAGCACCTCCCAAAGACACCCCACGGCACTGCTGAACGAGGGGCACGGACGGCTTCCTCTCAGAAGCGGTCAAACTTTTTGAGGACACCTTTCTCCACGCTGCACCACCGAGGAGGAGAGGACAGGGCATCCTGGGCCCCACACTGGATGATTTACCCTCCCTCAGCCTTCACTCGCGAGCACGCAGAACTCTGACTCTTTTAAAGTCCTTAGAGACAGAGCTGGGACCGAAGTAAACTGAAAGAGGTGGTGAGATTTTGAATGTTAAGATTTTGGGTAACACGTTGCCGGGATCATAAGCATCCCATTCTGTTCTTTATTTTTTGCATTGTCGTAGTTCTTGGATACCAGGAGAGATCACAACCCCTGGGGGGGGGTCGGGCCTTGATGGACTTTTATGTGAGATGGATGGGTGGTGGAAGGAAAGCGGCAGCTGAAATCCCACAAAAAGGCTCTCTTTTGGCTATTTGCACCGAGACGGTTAGCAATTTTGAGCAGAAGGTCTGAGACTTCACACTTGGCGCAGGATGGGAGTGAACGGAGAGAGAAGGAACCAGGCCGGTGCCCGTGGAGTCACCCCCTACCAGAGCACACGCTCCCAGTGTCCAGGTGACTCTTCTTTCGGGGCTGATGCTTTCAAATTCAGGTCAACTGCACAGCCACAACTGAATCAACAGCAAAAAAACACCTATTACAGAGGCCATCACACCCCGAGTGAGTATGGGATGTGGCTTTCCTGACCACTCAGTTAGTTAATCTTGTTCTTTATGGATACTGCTATCTGTTAGCCTTGTGAGGAGATTGGAAGACATCGCCTGAACTGGCTTAAAAAATTATAAACAGGCATTTTTACTTTTTTTTACTGGAGAAGCTGTTAGAGGCCTGGTTTGAAGCCAATTTAAGTCAATGGCAGGATTTAATTGGGCTTTGTTTCCAGGCTTGGCGGCAGCCTCTTTTAAAATCATTCCTCTGCTTATAATCAAGACTTGTCCCTGTCAGATTTTAATCACTTCTTCCTAGGTTAGACGGGTGGACGACGGTCACTGCTGCAGTCACATACCGCTCATGCGTTCCTGGCGTTCGAAGCCAGGCTGCTTCACTGTTTCCACTGCCGACTGTTTGCAAAGGCAGGAGAGGAGCTGGGAACGAACAGAGCGATGCAGAGTCGGGGAGGGAGGGGTTTGGTGGCTGGGCTGGAGTTAGTCACCGCCAACTTCCATTTCCAGATCGTGAGGAAGGACTCAAGCCATTTTAGGCATTTTCTTGGACTTCCTCCCTGGCTTTTAATTGAAATACCCAGGAGGGACGGAGGAATCCACGGGCCCGTTTCGCACCGACGCGGGATACTCGCGTGCAAGCACAGACGCGCTCTCCCTTCATATCGTAATGTCAGGCCACTGTCATTAGCCCTTGGCTCGGCTCCTTCGCACGGGAACAGGGAATCTTCCACACGTGTCTCACCTTCTGGCAGCTGGTGTGCTCCTCTGCGAATACAGATGCTCACCTCGGTGCAAATAATTTTTAAAGATTTTTCTTGCAGGGGCTAAATATGCCAGGATGGCTTGAATATTCTAAACAAAACACATTTAATTTCTATACCCCCGAGGTATAGAAATGTATATATATATCTATTTATATGTCTGTGGCAGTGCCACAGATAGGAAGACACATGAACTAGCAAACTGCAGAATCACAAGAGGCCTTGGGCACCTCTGTTTCTTTTCAGTAGGAATTCAGATGCCTACATCTAGCAGAGCAATGAGAAAAAAAAAACCCTGTGTAGCTGCCAAGACAACCGGCACATCCAGCCACCAGACTTTTCACTACGCTGCTCACTCCCGTGTTTTAAGTTTTGCATCTCCACATGCCCAGCAGCACTGTCCTTTTTGCCGGAGCAGCTGTTTGAGACAACACCAGCAAGATGTCCCCAGGGAGGCAGGCGGCAGGCACACCGGGAGCACGTCCAGCGTGGCCAGGCACAGTCCCCTCCGTCCATTCCCAAACTCGGGGCCGATGCTCACCACGCAGGGCAACAGCAGTGGAAGCAGGGGGTTGTTGGTGTTGCAAGGATTTGTTGTGGGGTCGATGTTACAATCCTTTTTTCTCCTGCTGAGACAACTAATTTTCCTCCGCCCAGGGGACCTCAGTGCCCTGGTCGCCCAGGGAAGCTTCTCCTGGGCCTTGGTGCTTGGGCCTGCAGCACCATGCAGAATGGCCATGGCCCCCTTTGTACGGGGCCCAAATGCTTGCACAAAACCTTTACTCATCACATACACGGTGATGAAAGAAACAAACTTTCTGTCATTCGGTGATGCCGATTGTGCATCTTTCTTGAAGCCGGTTCTTAAATAGCAACAAATTTGCAGTCATATAAATATTGACAAAAGAGGAGTAACATCAACCTTGAAATTGTTACTCTTCTGATCACTAGAAAGCTCTCTACATTCCCCCAAAAGTTACCTAAATGTTTCTTCAGCTCTAATGAAAGATAAACAAGTCCTTGCTGCCAAAATATCCTGCCAACCACGACTTTCACTTCTCATTGGAGCCTGCCAGCGTGTGAAAGTTTTTTAATGGCTGGTCCAGCCATCTCAAAAGTTTTCAGCTTCGCTCCCAGGTGGTTGCACCCTTATTGCGGTGCCCGCGCTGGACTGGGCAACCGGCCCTCCCCTGACATCCCACCCACAGGCTGTTTGTGTCCACCTCCGCGCATTTAATCCGGCGTGCGCTGTGGCATCCCTCTCCCATGCCTGCCCTGAGATCAAAGGGAAGGCGTCTGAGATGGCAAAAGAGGTTGGAGTAAATCATGACAGATTTATCACAAATCAGCTCACAAACCAGCCCTGCTCCGCAGAAATGATCCTTCCAGGGCTTCAGGCAACATGAGAGCACCAGGAGGAAAAGCGTGCTGCCGGGGGCCGCTACTGCCTCTGCCTTCTTGCTGCTCTCTTGGTGGCTTTTAATAGCGTAGCACCATCAGGGGCTGATGCTCCCTTCTCCCAGGCTCACAGATCTCGTGTACGGGGCGGTCAGAGGATGCGAACAGAAAGTCCAGGGCTGCCTGATGTCGGCGTCCCTCGCTAGAAGAGATCGAGAGAAAAAAAACCTCACGGGCATTCAAACGTGAGGGTTTGCGAGGGAACTTCTGGGAAGAGAAGTGATAAGCCCGTACAAGTTAGGAAGGTAAGGAACTGGCGATTAACCCCATTGTTTTACACAGAGTCATCGCGTTAGAATCAATTGGTTTTCGGTGTTTGTGGTTAATTATTGACTTTTATCTCCATGTAGAAGGAAAACACTCGTGAAGGCATTGCCTTTTCTAGCATGCCAAAAAGCCAAGAAAGTACAAGATTTTTTTAGAGTAAAGCAGAAAAAGAAAATTAAAAAAAACCCAACCAGACCTATATTTCCTGTGGAAAATTTTTCTTCCATGGCAACTGTAAAAACAGCTCAGATTGTGTTGATTAACTAAGTGTATTATCCCGTGAACAACAGGGTCCCATTAGCTCCGTCAGAAGGCCAATACCCTCTGCACTGAAAACCTCTCAATTCAGTACATTTCTCTACCACAGAGTAAATTCCTGCCTGACCCCATTGAAGGAATCACTTTATATCTCGAAGCATGAAAACTAATAAATCAGAAAAAAATGTTCCTTTTTCCCTCTTTGCATTTTGATTGCAGACATCAAACAATACATGTTCAGCATATAGAAGAATGTTGTAGCATGTAAAAAAATAATAAATCAGAAAAAAATGTTCCTTTTTCCCTCTTTGCATTTTGATTGCAGACATCAAACAATACATAGCAGTTCAGCATATAGAAGAATGTTGTAGCACGTAAAAAAACCAAGCTGAATTAAGGAACGCTATGAAAAAAACCAGCAAAGGAGGGGGAGGTGTAACAGAAATAATTGTATTTTGTTCTTTATAAGCACGTGTGGAGTGTGGATTTTTATCTGTGGGACAATTCAGGAAACAAATGAAAAGATAAGTTTTGGGTTTAAGCTCAGCAGATTTCAAAGCACATTGTTTATACCTTCTGCAGTGCAATAAAGCTTATCAAGAACTTTCCCATTGGATACCAGAGTCAAAAGAAGTAAGAGGAATGTGAACAGCATGCTTCCTCTGGGTCATTACAATAACTGTAATTCTTTCAGCACAGATTTCCCATGTCAGCTTGAGCTCCAATGATCATTTTTAGCAGATCATTGTAAATATAGTGCTGAGCTGACCGAGTTGTTCAGAAATTTGCCATCCTTTCACCTCCCACAATCTCAAAGCACGTGGCAAGTTCAAGGGCTCTTAATTGAAAATATTATACTTTCACTCAAGAACCTCTTGCTTGTGTCCCTGTAATACTCTGGGATAAATCAGCTGCTGATGTAAACGCATTAATTTCAGTGTAATTTTATTTAGAAGATATGAGAGTATTACATTTTCATTTAATGATTTAATTTCAGTGTAATTTTATTTAGAAGATGTGAGAGTATGACATTTTCATTTAATGACTCGGATGTGCTTTCTGTAAGGGGGGAGTAGCATCAACTCCCTGTTAGAGAGGGGAAAGCTGAGCCTGGGAAGCGAAAGGCAGCGATTTGGCCAGCCTTTGGTAAAGCTGGGGGAGCACGCAAGCCTCTCGCTCCTATTCCACATTTGTGCTTTCATTGTGAACCGGAAGATGAAAACAATGTATGAAGATACACACATTTCAGAGCACGAGATTTGGCTCTGGATCACCAGACCCCGAAGATGCAGTATTTCCTAGGCAGAGCGTACCTCTGCCCCTCTCTTAAATCGAGAGGTCAATTTTTGTCTTCTTTTTCTATTTCATTCTTGCAAGGGGAGACTGCATGGCATGTTTGTTAGGACTATAATGTTGCATTCGCTAATGAAATGAAGTGGGTTTTTTGGAGAACTTCTTTTAAGCAAAACCATGTGTTCCAGGGAGGAAACATTCTTCTGGTAAACAGCTGAGCCCTTAACATTTAGCAACATAACTCTGTGTTTGCAGCTATTGAAAACTCTGTGGCCGAGGAAGCCTGCATTTCTGGGGCCGAGGACTGAAAGCATTTTGCTTGCTGTCAGAAAGCCAGCCCTTTCTTTTATGTATACGCTAGATGCAAGAACCAGCTATTGGATGGTTACTTCTTATGGTTTTAATAAAATTTGTCTCGTATCAAAACACTGCTGGGTTTTAATGTTGACGCCGCACTGAGCGATGTTCTCCACTCCGGCACAGCTGGCTCTTGCTTTCCAGAAATATAGCTGCGCCCTGGCATTACTTGCAAAAATTGCAACCTTAAATCATTTCCTCGCCCCTCTGACCTGTGCCAGGGAGGACCCTCCACACGCAGATCTCCCCACCGGTATGGAGAAAGGGGTCATTCCTCCTTCGCTCCCCGGGAGCAGTGCTGTGCGAGCAGAGAGCTGTGGCGGCAGGAGGTAGCTGGGGAACAGGAGAAATTACCTGCCAGACACAGGCAGCGGCTCTGGAAAGCTCAGGAAAAAAGATAATGCAGCTGAAAACTGCAGGCAGAAACGGGGCTGAGAAGATGGGAGTGCCCCGTCCCAGGCTCCTGCCCCCCATCCCACGAGCCCCCCTCTTTCAGAGACGCTCGCGCAGCCTCAGGGCTGCGGGGCAAACCCTGCCGAAGGGGAGCGGGGAAGTTTTATTTAATGTAAGTGATTTCCCAAAAGGCTTTAGGGAGGGGAGGAGGTTGGTCGAGTGACTTTGAGATCACACGCTGCTTCTCCGTCCAGCAGCTGGAAGGGGAAGGCCACAGCCCCGGCTCCCTCCCAGCCAAGGGAGATGATTATTCCTCTGCCTGCTCCTCTCGCTGAGGCTGGGATGCTGAGCTCTGGGCATCCCATTGACCTTTGCAGTACGAGGGGATCTTATCTTGTTCCTTGTAGCCCTCAAAACAGCTGGGCGTGCTTACAAATTTCAGTAACTACCAGCTAAGGCCAAACGAGATCCCATGATAAAAGTTCAAGGCCCTGCATTCCTCTTCTTATTGCTTTCCTGAGTGGATTCTCATTTTAATCGGACTTACAGTACTTTCATCCAGTTATCTCAAAGTACATAATGACTGCTGTAATTATTGGCAATAATGACCTAATTAATTCTTCTGGGTATTATTTTCAAGGGATAAATACTACTATCCTTGCTGTAAGAATGGAGAAACTGAGGCAAGGAGGAGCAGTTGTTGGGTAAATAGGTTTGGTTTACTTTTAACGGTATAATCCTTTCCTGGTTTTATTTGTACAGGTTTATGTATTTGCTTCTTAGTATGCTTTGTGTTCTATTATTGCTTTCCAGTAACTGTGTATGTTATTGTTTTGGCAGATAGCATTTAGCAACAGTTGGTTGTGTGTACGTACTAAGGTTCATTTAAGAAAACTTCAGTGTTTTTAGAAAAATTAACAGATGCTGCAGGGATTTTTTTTGTGTTTATACATATTGGATTTATCTTAACCCTATTTTCCTGGGTTTTGCTTTTTCTTCCTTCTTCTCTTGTTTTAGATTACCTTCTTTTTCAGAAAAAAACACAAGTAGCACTCTTTTCTATTTATTTTTTATACACTTCAACTTGCATTTAAGTCTCTAATATGGAAAACTAACTGAACATGAAAGAACTAAGATATCCTACTGGTTGTGAAGCCTGTAAGGCAGAGGTATGGTTTTACTAATGCATCAGTTAATTACTTATATCTGTAATTCATATTCAGAAGATATGTGCTAGTTCAGTAGCATTCACCAAAGGGTATGTGTTTCCCACAACTCAGGTACGCTTCCCTGAACTCATTCGAAGGGCAGATAAACAGGTAGCCAGAGCAGAGGGGAAGCTGCACCAAAAAAAAGGACTTTATTTTGTTTGTCACATTTTTCTGATATTTAACAAAACTAACCGATCCATATGATACTCTCTGGAGTAGCAAACAACTACCCAATTCTTTAACTTTTATCTCTCAGGCTGCGCTCCAGCAAGCACACATGTGCTTAGTTTTACTATGGCAAGTAGTACAGCGCGATTTCAGTGGAACTATGCGCTATATAAAACTAAGCACACATGCAACTATTGGTAGGATCAAGTCTCTAGATAGGAACTAGTGTCACGAAACTCTTATTTGAAACATCTGCTTTGCTCCAAACTTGTTGTTTAGTAAGGGCCTGACTTTTAAAAGCATTTAGGTGTTTATGTGCACCTTGGTGTCTTTATAAAGCTGGCACTAATTCCTTCTTGAACTATGGATTAAGGGCCTCTAGGGAGTCTGAAAACTTATATAGATTTATTTCAGTCGACTTTTAATTCTAAGGAGACTTAAAAAAAAAAAGTTAAAATTAGTCTCAGCTGTGTTAAAAAAGTGCTTCACAAGCAAGGGAAATGGTCAATCTGACAAAATAAATAAATTGAAGTAATACAAGACTTCTATAACTGGAATATTTTGGGGAATTTAGTAGCAATAGGAGGCAAAAAACCTGTGAGAACCATAACATTGTTTCTAAGGTGACGCTGGTTAGGTTTGACGCTGTTAACCCCGACAGCTTTAGTTCTGAGACTTTCTGCTCTCCAGACTATTTTCCTATCACATATTTGTCCTTGCAAGGCTCCCTCTACCTCTCTTTTAAAACATATAGATTTGTGCACTGCCTATGGCTCCAAGACTTTTCCGGAAGGCTAACACATGTACAATCTTTAAGCACTTTTGGAGCGGTTTGAGCGTAACCCTATTTGCGTTCTCGCTTTTGTGCCGGGGGAGACAACAAAAATCTTGCTGGAAATAAAGCCCAAACAAGGGAAGCTGAAGTGTGGGAGTATGTGAGGGAGCCGGTGGATAACTGTTACAGGGCTGTGAATCTCCGCTCATGCTTTCTCTCATCGCCTGTGGTATTTATTCTGGTGTTTAGGCTAGGCTCTTCCCAAATACCTGCTTCGGTTCTTACACGCAGGATTGTGGAGAGCTCAGCCCTGAGGGTGGGTGGCGAGAGAAATCCTCGCTTGGATCAAATGAAACTGCTTTTTCCATTAAAAACATACGTAGGCCCGCGTTTCCCTTCCGCTCCTGTCCCATAATGGTGTATGGCCCGAAAGAGCCCAAACACACCAAAGGGAAAAGCCGGGATGGGGTATGTCCTTGCTAACGATGGCTGGTGAGCCCTTAAAAGATTTGAGGAAAACTCAAACCAGCAATCAGCAATTGCTGGTGCGTCAGGAATCCCAAGCTCTGAAACGGCTCTGGGGCCACGAAGGCATACGAAGGACGACATAAATATCCCCCGTCCCTACCTCCAGCCGGCGAGCCAGCCCGTGCCCGGCCTCGGAAGAGTGGGTGCGTTTTCAGGACGCTGCTGTACCACGCAACCCCTCCTTCCCCGGCATGCACGGGGCTTTTTGGCATAAAGCGTAGAGTTTCTGGGTTTATTTACTCTTTGGCATAAAGTGGGGTGGGGTTTTTTGTGGCTTTTTATTTATTTTTTGTAACGTCGATGGAAACCTGCGGCAGCTCTCGCACCCTCGAGTT
>NW_009224210.1:2966-3198 GCF_000690835.1 Fulmarus glacialis | reverse complement strand
ATGTGGGGGGCAGCAGGGGGTGGGCAGAGTGAAACCCGTGTGGGGCACGGCAAGGGGCCAGGGGCACAGTGGGACCCGTGTGGGGCACAGGGAGGGGCTGGGAGCACAGTGGGACCCGTGTGGGGCATGAGGATGGGCTGAGGGCATAGTGGGACCCATGTGGGGCACAGGGAGGGGTGGGCAAAGCGGGTTGTACGTAGGGCACAGCGAGGGGTGGGCACATTTTGTCGCA
>NW_009224210.1:2431-2826 GCF_000690835.1 Fulmarus glacialis | reverse complement strand
GGTCCAGGGCAGGGCAGGGGGCCAAGGGGTCCCTCTCCCTGCCCCTCAACCCCATCATCCTGTGCCGGGGGAGAGCTGGGGCGGACCCTCACCTTGGTGGGATGCATGGTGTGAGGGGTGATGGGGCCACCCTACCCTCTGCGTAAGCAGGATCAGGACGTCCCTGGGGGCAGGCGGCACCCAGCCACCTCCTCAGAGGCTGAAGGTGACGGTGTGGACGTGGCCGTCTGAAGGGCAGCGCCAGCTGTGGTTACGTGCCCAGAGCAGCCTGGTGCCGACACGCCGCGGTAGCTGTGCCATGCTAGGGCAGAGCCCCCCGGCCTGGCACCTGGGTGCCCCGGGCTGTGCCTGTACCTGCTGTGCCCCGGGGACAGCCCTACACTGCTGGTAGAAGG
>NW_009224210.1:2118-2414 GCF_000690835.1 Fulmarus glacialis | reverse complement strand
GAGCGCCCCAGGAGAGCGGCTGTGTCAGGAGCGGGAGGAAATGGAGAGGCTTACGGAGGCAGCTGGAGAGCAAGGGCAGCCTGATGCTCTTTCATTATTGATGAGCGGGGTGTATCGATCCCGGAGCCAGCCGCGCCGCGATGCTTCTTAATGGATCCTGAGATGCTGTGTCATTAAGAAGGACATCAAGCTGGGATGAGTGGAGCCAGATGGGCCAGCAGGAGACATGGCCGAGGCTGTGTGGGACCACGTTGGGGACGTGTGGCTGCGGTGCTTTGGGGTGCTGGACCAGGTTC
>NW_009224210.1:1611-1984 GCF_000690835.1 Fulmarus glacialis | reverse complement strand
CCCCAGCCGTGGGGTGTGGTTCATCACATGGGACAGGGGCAAAGGACCATGCAGAGAAAAAAGCTAAAATCAGCAATTCCCATCAACGTTTCCGGCTTGGCGCCGTAAATCACCCCGATGGGAATCAATCCCTCCTGGTGCAGGCAAGGGGTTGTGGCTGCAGGGGGCCAGGGAAGGAGGCCAGGCGTGGGCAGAGACCTGGGGGCCCTCTGAGCTGGGATGCGGGGGGGTCTGGGCTCCTCTGGCCACAGCCCAGAGATGGGGGCAGGGTGTGGGGCTGAGTGCTTGGCCCCTTGGAGATGGGTGCTCAGGGCTGCAATGCTGATGTTAAGTGCTTTCCTAACCTGGATGGTGTGGGGCAGGGAGTGGGGAC
>NW_009224210.1:0-1586 GCF_000690835.1 Fulmarus glacialis | reverse complement strand
GAGTGCCCTCCCCTGCGTGGCATGGCATGGAGAAGGAAGCACGAGCTTCGGCTGCAGCCACATCCATGTCCATGCCCTGCAATGACACCTCTTGGTGTCACCTTCCTTCTCCCAGGTGGTGGACAGGTGTTTGGTAAACCTTTCCTGGGAAAAGCTGCTTCCCTGCCCCACCGTGTGCCCCCGAAGCTGCCAATGCCCGACGTTCGTAGCTCTAGAGAGCAGGCACGGTGGGTGTGGGTGCATCACTCTGTCCCACGTATGGCCGCCTTGCACTTGCCATTGCCCCTCTCACCGGGGCCTGGGCGACGTGCAGGGGACCACGTCTCTCCTGCCACTTGCAAAAGCACTGATATAATTAGAGCTGTGGTTGAGGGAATTACCGGAGCATCTGCCTGCAAAGCCCAGGTCCCCTGCCTGGGGAGATGGCCGGATGCTGCCACCGGGAGGGAAGCGTGTTTGGTCCTCTCCTCTGCGATCCACCTGGGTGTGGGACAGCCGCTTGGCTGGGGCAAGGGTCTCTCTGCTGGTGGGGCTTTGCAGGGATTTGCTGCCCGAAACCAGGATTTGCCCTCGCTTTAGGGTTATCTTCCATCGTGCGGGGGTCATACAGTGTCCTGCCACCCCGTCTGCACACTCGGTGTCCTGCCGGTCCCTCGGGACTGTGCACTCTGCCTCCTGTGTCATGGGCACCCCCTAAACAAATGCCTGGGGTCCAGCCTTGCAGGACCCCATTTCCCTTGTCCTCGGTGATGCTGAGGCTGCCTTTGGCCATTTGCTGACCCCCGGGGGGGTGCGTGAGCTGGAGGCTGCCAGTTGGAGGCAGTTGCCAGCATCACGGAGAGCTTCAAGCGTTGACCCTTCCCTTCTGTGCAGCTCCTGCAACCTGTCCCCGGGGAGCCGTCCAGGCGCCATCGATCCCCTTGCTCGGTGGCCTTTGACCAGGCGGGCTTTTGCTGCCGCCATCGCGGGGGCCGGCTGCCCGGGGTGTCCCACCATCTGCCGCCAGCTGTTGTGGCTCCCCAGCCCGTGTGGTGCCGCGGGCTGCCTTTTCCTGGCGCCTGCGATGGGACGGGGAGGGTCCCGTGCTGTGTCCCCGTGGGGGGACCCTTAGCCTCTGCATGCCGGGGAGGTGCTGAGCTGCCCATCCTGGCTGAGAAATTTGGGGACGGCACATTTCTGGGACTAGTGGACGTGGGGAAGCCAGGAGTGTTTATTTGAGGTATTGCAGTACTCAAAGGGAAACCATTTCAGACCCTGAAACGGGCTTTTGCTCCTGCACAGCCCAAGCTGCTGTGATTTCCCTCTCCCCTGTGCCAAGGGGCAGCTCCCCACGTTGCTGTGGGTTTCCCGTCCCCAAGGTGGCTGTGCTGGGTTTCTTCTCCCACCCATGGGCTGCCTTGCTGCTCCGTGGGTGACCCTGTCAGCCCTGCTGTCTGCACGGCCAAGCGTCCTCCAGCAGCAGGGACCCCATCCCCGGGTGCGGGGCTTCCTTGCTGTCCCCAGCCCTCCCTGCGCTCCGGATCCGTCCCGGGCGCTGGGCCCCAAGTAGAAGGGCTGCGCGCCGGGGCCAGCGCCCGAGCGTGACA
>NW_009224209.1:0-603 GCF_000690835.1 Fulmarus glacialis | reverse complement strand
CCGCTGGCGCTGCCTCCCCTCTCCGGGAACAGAGCCCGCTGTCACACAGGTAATTCTGAGCCCAGAAATAAGTCCGGTGGATTTACACCGGTATGCACGGCGGAGAACCAGCCCCGAGAATGTCAAAAGGCAGACCCTCTGCAAAGGTGTGAGGCGAAGCGAGAGCAGGGAGAACTCCTCCATCCTCTCCCAGAGGAAAACATTCACAAAATACCAGCTTCTCCCCGCTCCTGTTCAATCAAATCATTTATGTGGTGGCTCAAACAACTGGGAAGACTGGGAGTGCTACGCACACATCCGTTTTCAGATGAGCGGATGCTCCGCACCACTCTACACGCCTGAAATATTTTAGAGCAAAACACGTAACTGTATCTAAAAAACACCCCAAACGTTAAACAAATTAAAACCAAACCCCAAGACAGCTTAACAGGTACAGTCTGCTTCTGCACAGAGAGGTCTGAGCATGGTCAACATCCCCCGAGGTGGGTTAATCCACTTCAGAAACGAAAAGAGAAAACACGGCTCTAAACGCTGGTGCAATTCCCCTGTTTTGCAGAAGTTATGCGAGGAATTATGCCAGCTCCCAGAGTCGCTCCGTCCACT